>NC_090270.1:328470157-328770574 GCF_040414725.1 Anabrus simplex
GTTTGAATCTATGTGGTAGGTTAGAGAATCTGAAAAGAGAGATGTATAGACAAAAGTTAGATGTAGTTGGTATAAGTGAAGTGCGTTGGCAGAAAGAGCAGGATTTTTGATCAAAACTATCTACAAAAATAAAGCTGGGGAAATGTAATAGTTGGTTTAATAATGAATATGAAAATAGAGCAGCGGGTAAGCTACTACGACCATCATAGTGAAAGGATTATTGTTGTCAAGATAGACATCAAACCAATGCCCACTACAATAGCGCAGGACTATATGGTATGCCTACTAGTTCAGCGGATGATGAGGAAATCGAACGAATATATGAATAGCTAGAAGATAGAATACATTATGTAAAAGATGTCGAAAATCTAATTATCATGAGAGACTGAAATGCAGTGGAAGGCCAAGGAAAATAATGTAATGCAATAGGAGAATTCGGATTGAGACAGAGGAACGAAAGAGGAACTAGGCTGGTTGAATTCTACACCAATAACAATTTATTCCTTGCTAATGCTTAGTTCAAACACCAGAAACGACAGCTGTACACATGAACGAGACCTGGAGACACTGGAATGTATCAAATAGACTTATGGTTAGGAAGAGCTTCAGAAACCAGGTGTTGGATTGCAAAAGTTTCCCAGGAATAGACATGGACTATGATCACAACTTTTTGGTTATGAAATGCGATCTGAAGTTGAAGAAATTGAAGAAGGGAAGTAATCCAGTGAGATGGCATCTTGAAAAGTTGAATAAAAACCAGTGCGAATGATTATTTCAAGGAATATGTTGCACGAGGACTAAATGGAATGGCTGAAGGAAACACAGTGGGAGAAGAATGGACAGTCATGAAGAATGAGGTCAGCTGAAGAGATGCTACAAATAAAGATGAACTAAGCATCAATGGATAACTCAAAAGACACTAGACCTGATCGATGAACGACGAAAATACAAGAATGAAAAGTGAAGAGGACAGAAAAGAACACAGGCGAATAAAGTATGAAGTAGATAGGTAGTGCAGGGCAGCTAAGGAAGATTGTCTGAAGGAGAAGTGCAAGGATGTTGAAAGTTGTATGGTCCTATGGAAGGCAGATGCTGCATACAGGAATCAAGGAAACGTTTGGAGAAAGGAAAACTATGTGCATGAATATTAAGAGTTCAGATGGAAAACCACCTCTAGCGAAGGAAGACAAGGCAGAAAGATGGCGGGAACATATCCAACAGTTGTATCAAGATAAAGACATAGATGATATGGTTCTGGAATAAGAAGAGGCTGTTGATGCTGATAAAATGGGTGACCCAATTTTGAGATCAGAATTCGACAGAGCTTTGAGAGACCTAAATAGGAGCAAATCACCTGGAATTGATGGCATTCCCTGTGAATTACTGACTGCTTTAGAAGAAACAAGCATGGTGAGGTTATTCCATTCGGTGCGCAAGATGTACGCGACAGGAGAAGTGTCATCCGATTTTCGGCAGAATGTTGTTATAACTATTCCCAAGAAAGCCGGTTTTAACAAGTGTGAAAACTACCGCACCGTTAGTTTAGTATCTTACGCCTGCAAAATTCTAACACGTATTATTTACACAAGCATGGTAAAACAGGTTGAAACTGAGTTGGGAGAAGATCAATGTGGCTTGAGAAGAATTGTAGGAACACGTGAAGCAATCCTGAATTTAGGTCTGATTTTAGAGGATCGAATTAAGAAGGGCAAGTCGAGATACATGGCGTTCGTAGATCTAGAAAAGGCATTTGATAATGTTGATTGGACCAAGCTATTTGAGATTCTGAAGTTGATCGGAATCAGGTACCGAGCAATAAGAATTCTATATAACAATCCGTCTGCAGTGATAAGAATCGAGGGCTATGAAAAAGAAGCAGCAATCCTGAAAAGGGTGAGGCAAGGTTCCAGTTTGTCCCCCCTCCCTTCAGTGTTTATATAGAACAAGCAATAAAGGATGTAAAAGAAGTATTTGGAAAGGAAATCACAATCCAAGGAGAGGAAATCAAAACCCTGATATTTGCTGATTATAGTGTTATTTTACCTGAGACTGCAGAAGATCTCGAGAGGTTGCTGAATGGTATGGACATAGTCATGGGTGAGAAGTACAAGATGATAATAAATAGGTCCAAAACAAATGTAATGGAGTGCAGTCGTACAAATTCGGGTGAGGCGGTAAAAAAGCTAGGGGTAGACCAAGGTATGAATATGACAACAGATTAGAGCAGATGTAGGATGCAAATATACAAATATATAGGTCTGTTATACAAGCAATCACAGATAAAGCAACAATTCGAGAGCTAGATGATTCTTTCCCAGTATTGGGCGACGTCAATAGCGTTGGGGGAGGCTGCAATCAAGTCTTTCGTAGTGCACGTTGAATGACATAAAACACACTGACATAGTATACCCTAAAGGGCACATTTATACTGCAGGATCATACTTACCTGCTCATCTGTTTTTCACTTACATCATTAACTTGTGACTTAACAGCAGCTATCTGTGTTTCTACCTCGGCCATCTGAGCCTTTAACTCCACTTTCTGCTCTTCCCTGACTTCAGCGATCTGCGCTTTGACTTGTCCTAACTCCTCCATCAATAACTCCCGAAAACTTTCTAACGTCAGCGACATTTATTACAATGAGAGTACGCCAACCCGTCAAGAGAGACTTAGAGGTCTTACCCGCACACCGTCATCACCCTAGATTTCGTTAAATTTCTACCTATCCACTTATGCTCTGGCTGATCATATATGAACCACAAACGTCAAAAATTTTGAACAAAATGACATAACACACCATAGTTTAAATCTAAATAATAGTGTGTTGCATAGCAATGGTTAATTACCAGATCACAGTCCTGAAAGAAATCATCCTCACATGATTACGAAATATAAGACAGAATATAGACAACAAAACATGTACAATATTCACTGTTAAAATAACGCACTAAAATTTGAACAGATTCAATACCGAACTGCTGGCTTCTCTGTTTCAGTTCCTCATTTATCAAAGAAAAACTCCTAACTAATAATCCACCTTCGTTCAGACACGTTTTTGTATCCTATCTTGGATATTCATAGCGTCTGCATATATACTCTCGTCATACACAATTAAAGGCAAATTACTACATTATGGTGGATATTATTATCCTTCCCCATGTACACTCTCGCCACGCGCTTGGGCGACACACTTATATACCCTACAGGGCACATTTATACTGCAGGATCATACTTACCTGCTCATCTGTTCTTGCATACGGGCACCACCTCAGCTGCAGTCGGCAGAAGTGGTCGCTAGTTGGGTTCTTATGACGAGAGGATCATGGGGAACTCATACAATTACATTAAAATACGAAATGAGGAACACTTTCGCTGTGATCAGAATTTTGAGCATAAGTTTGTATTCATAACTCAAAGTTTTTACAATGATTGCACCTGGAGTGCCCAAATAAGCGCCCTAAAGGCTCACATCTACAATTTAAAAGGAAAACAAAGAAAATACAATCTGGATGATGACGTTATGCTGAAGTTTGTCGATCTATGAACCAAGAAAAACCGGATGTGTTCCCCACATGGAAACCGCATCCCTATGCCTGCGACATAAAATGATATGATGGTAGAATCAAGGATACCCGCAGAGATTACCGCTATTATGAAAGTTTCCTCCCATACCGGGATATTTATATACACAAAAATTAGCAGCACAATAAGTAATAAAAATAATCTCAGATAACCTACTCTAGCGCCCTCAATTTCCTATTTACACGGACGTGAACCCACGTCCACCAGGCAGAACTTTGTGTCAACAGGGCAATCATAACAGTAACATAGTGCCAAGATCACATTAGTAAAATACGCAACCCTAAGAATGCGAATCAAACAAGAAAGGAACAGGAGGTAAAATGGTTAATATAAATAACGCACTGTGTTTGCAAAAGGCTTTTCTGCCAAAGGAGAATAACCTACCTCCAGAGCGATTTAAAAATGGCCGAGCTCACCCCAATACAGAGCAGGCGAACATTGACCTGCAGTCAGGTCTGGAGCCTCCCCCTACATCAAAAAAAACTTGTATACAAACTACCGCTAGACGTCTTACCCTACATTCTTTCACAAAGGGACTTTCAAGCATCTACACATAGCAGCAAATGGCCACAAAATAAGTGAGGAAAGACACATCTCACATACGCACCTGACTTCATTTAACCACCCACACGGGTCGCAGTTAAATCACATAAAGTGTTCTACCATACTATCACATCAAACCATCACCGTCAATATGCGGCGTGTCAACAGTAAACTAGGGGGTCAGAGGTTCAAACCCAACGTTTGGCAGAGTAGCACAGAGTCGAATAGCGTTAAAACCTGCGCCTCCGCAATAGTTTACGCCCGTCTAAGGCACGTAAAGAGAGCCCCTTAACTAAATAAATACCATCAGCATGCATACCTTACATTACATTATGTCTGCCCTTCCCCTGGAATATAATGGGAATTACACATAGTGATCCTAGTCCTACAAGGAAAATGTATTTAACGACCGACCCGAAGGAAAATATCCGGTCTATCGTACTCAAACAAATACGTATCACTAGGCACACTACCTCTTGCCGCGATAACAAAAATTACCTCATTGTCTGCTTTACATAAAGATGAAAAAAAAAACAAATCTAACTACTCCTACCCTTAGATATATCAAAACAATCTTAATACGCAACCTGATGAGCCACAATCAAATCCTATATTAATATTTACACGTTTAATTCTACTATCTCTGCGTGACACCTTAACTCTATCATGTGTCTAGTAATTCATGGTCCACTTATCTCATTGTTGATCTCCTCCTCTCTCCCTCCGGGTAGGCTAGCATGATTTAGCCCATCACGGTAGAGGTCTCAGCCAGGGTCAGTTCTTGGAGTCCGGTCTTCCTGCTCCGCTGGCCCATGGTGCTGTCTTCTTGAGGGATGCCTCGTTCAAGGTAGCGTCTTCGAAGCCACGTTCTGAAGTTCTTGCACTTCACTCCCCTCGGAATATCTCGACTTCTTACTACAATGAAATATTCACTTTAAACACAACGCAACATTCTGGACATTTATTTAGGTTGAGCTAGCATACAGCGCTAACATTTTGCAATACACACTCCTCGTCCTCTGTTCTCGTATAACTGCATACTCACTAACTTGTCCACTGTACCACAAACTATTTTCTGCTCTAGAGACTATCCACTCGGTTATTGTGTTTTTATGCCCGCTTAATTTGGATTCAACAGTCTATCAGAGGATAGATATAGAACTCCTTAGCCTATTGTCCACACTTCCTCGGCACCTCGGGAGCTTCGCCCCTACCGCTATTTATCCGAGTCTACAAGTACGGCGTTCTTTTGTTACTGATACCATTAAGCACACGCGATCTCATTGATAGGTATCTGAACATCGCGCCACCTATAAATCCACCACCTGTAACTCTGTAAGTCACCTATCCACTGGATCAAAGTTATCGCACTGTAATAATTACACACTGTCTTTGTTCTGAACAAAAGGTTTCTGGCGCAATCTAGGCAGACGTGCGACGCGTGCTGGCAGCAATATGATCGTCAACTGGATGATCTCCCCCCATATCACTCAGCTTTTATATGAGGCAACACACCAAAGGACGCCAGGGAAAGTCCCGAGAAACAACTTGAGTCTGGAATGTGGCCACTACAGAGCTTCCCACGATGGTTCTGCTTGGTACATATTTATTGATCTAATCATATGTTAATAAACCTGGAGGGATCTATAGCTTCGTAAAGTTCTAGCAATCATTTCAATCTTTTTATTTTCCTGAGAAGCCTTCAATTACGGGAATTACGACACAATTTCCGTAATGTGGTGGGCCTGTCTGCTCCCGCTAAAAATCTCTGTTAAGATGGCAGGTCTCTTCCCCAGACAAAATTCCATCTCTCTTTCTCTCTTCCTCACATATTCTTTCTTCGTCACACATGACCACGCCTTGCCTCGGGAAATCACCTTCTCGAATCGCGCGCTCTATATAACATCACGCCCTCACAAGCGGCGTCCTACTGCAAAAATTTTACTGCGTTAAATATCCATTCTCGCGGTTCAATATAATGGTACAATAGATGTTGGATCGTCTGCTGCTCTGCACAATCACAAAGTGATGAATCGCTTGAGAAACTCCACTTCCGAAAATTTACTTTTGTTCTGCCGACTTCATCAACACTCGTTCACAAAGTCTCTTCAATCAAAATGCCTTGCAAGTGAAAATTTTTCTGATTCAGAGTTCCAGATATAGCGCTGTTAAAAGGAATCGATAAATGGGAAAAAAGAATTGGTGTTATAATACTCTGTCAATTAAATTCAATACATTTCAGCTTCTTCCATCTCCATCATGAGCTAAACGCTGATGAGCATGGAATCTCAATTGAACCCAGTATTATGTCAATTTAATTATGGTAAATTTATCTGTTTCAAATAGAAGGTCAAAGTTGACCTTAAAATCACGTAACTGTCCAGCTCCATGACTAAATGGTTAGCGTGCTGGCCTTTGGTTACTGGAGCCCTGGATGGAATTCCTGGCAGGGTCGGAAATTTTAACCATCATTAATTAATTCCGTTGGCACAGGGGGTGGGTATATCTGTCGTCTTCATCACAAAGCGCAGGTGAGCTACGAGCGTCAGATCAAAAGACCTGCTCCTGGCGAACCAAACTTACCACCGGAAATTCTCGGCACTAAGAGCCATACTACATTTCGTCACGTAGGTGGTATTAAATAAAATTAACAGTTGTTACCAAATTCTAGTCTGCAGTGATAAGAATACAAGGGTATGAAACAGAAGCAGCAATCCAAAAAGGAGTGAAGCAAGGCTGCAGTATATCTCCTCTCCTTTTCAATGTTTTACATAACGGGCGGTAAAGCAAATCAAAGCGGAATTCGGAATAAGATTCAGAATCCAAATCAGAATTTTGAAATTTGTCGTTGATATTGTCAATTTTTCTGAGTCTGCAGAAGTCCTGGAGAAATTTCTGAATGGTATGGACATAGTTTTGGAGGAGTAGTGCAAGATGAAAGTAAATCAATTCAAAATAAAGGTAATGGAATGCAGTCGAAAAAAAGTCAGGTGATACAGGAAATATTAGATTAGGAAATGCAGTCTTAAGGGAAGTAGATGAATATTGTACGAATATCGCAGAAGTAAGGAGGACATAAAATTCAGACCAGCACAAGCAAGGAAGGTCTTTTCTAAGAAAAGTAATTTGCTCAATTCGATCATTGATATACTAATTAGAAATCCTGATTTGAAGACTGGAGCGTTGCATTGCATGGAAGTGAAACATGGACGTTAACTAGATCAGAAAGAAAGAGGGTGGAAGCTTTTGAAATGTGGTATTACAGAAGCATAATGAAAAAGAGATGGGTAGATCAAATCACGAAGGAAGAGATACTGAATCTAATCGATGAGAGGAGAAATATTCGGCAAAATTTGACGTGAAGAAGAGACAGAATGATATGGCACATCTTAAAACACCCAGGGCTTCTTCAGTTGGTTTTTGAGTGGAGTGTAGGCGGTAAGAAAGGTAGGGGTAGATCAAGATATGAATATGACAAGCAGATTAGAGCAGATGTAGGATGTAGTAGCTACGTAGTAATTAAATGTTTAGCGCAATAGGATGGTATGGAGAGATGAATAAGACTGACCCAAACAAAAAAAATCTAGCCAAATTTTCTGCTTGAGATCATGCTCGAAAACTGGGTATTTGTTTTCCTCCTTGTGCACTTCTCTTCATCTACACACCACAGTAACACTCAAAAGTGAAGACATCCCTCCTGGCTTCAGGAAGGGTATCCGACAGTAAAACTGGGCCAAATCAATATCGAGTGTCGTCCCCCAAAATTAGGGAAAAGTCAAGGAAGAGGAAGATTCTAACAACATTAGAAAGCGGTTTATTTATTTATTTATTTATTTATTTATTTATTTATTTATTTATTTATTTATTTATTTATTTATTTATTTATTTATTTATTTATTTATTTATTTATTTATTTATTTATTTATTTATTTATAATATTCGTTGGGGCCATCTAGGACCACGCTAAGTCTTGTTACATTTGGCAGCTTGCTTCGCTTTCCTTTGAGCCCAGAATTCCCTCATTCTCTGAGAGTGGGCCAGCTTGCGTCGCTGTGTCCAGGTGTTACCTTGCCTTCTTTTCGGTTGCTTGTTCCGGTTTCGCCCATTTGTCAGTATCTTTTTGCAGAAGAGATCTCTATTGAAGGCGTCTTCGGGTTTCATATGCAGCATTTGGAGCACTCCTTTGGTGTTCATAAACCAATGCATTGTGGTTTTCTGTTTGGATTCAAAGAAGTGAAAGATCTGTTTAATCAGCCTGTTTCCGTCCATTCGTTTGAGATGACCGTAATATCGTGCCCGTCTCTTACCGATTGTTTCTGTAATTTTCTCTATTTTACTGTAAACTTCTTTGTTGAATTTTGTATAATGGGTGCCATTCTTGTAATTGGATCCCATGATACTTCCGATGATTTTGCACTGTTTTTCCTCCAGTTCTTCGAGGAGCCCTTTATTAGCATTTAGGCGTAGGGTTTCGGGTGTATACTGTACCGGAAACACCGCTACGTGAAACCAAGTTCGGAGTATGTGTGTTAGGTGGAGGATAGGTAGCCCGCCGAACTCGCAGCCAGGCGTGACCATATATGGTAATATTCTGACCCATGTGTAAAAGTCTACTTGTAGTTAAGATGTTGTCGTTTCTACACTGCCAACGTGGAGGCCATCGTAACTGATGTAATGTATCTAATTCTCGAGAAAATCCACCATGTACTTTGGGAGTTATAAAGGTGGATAATGTCCCCGTTTCTAGATGCTTCACCACATCCGGGTATAAAGGGAGGGCGATCTAAGCTACAGAGGCAGAAATACTCCACCGTCTCTGCGGTACGGGTGACGGGTGGAACTCTACAAGTGCGGCAGACCGAACCTATGGTCAGACGTGACTTCGCATCTCGAGTCTCGAGTGCTCGGTTCCAGCGGAGGTGGAACTTAATGATTTTCTTCAAGTGCCATATTAGGACTTGGGTTTCAGTGACAAACTGAAGGAACATAGAAATTTTCTCGTGAGTGCTGTAATTCTTCCAAGTACTACATTTGAACTTGCGTTTGAACTTATGTTTCATAAACAAACTTTGAGAACATAGAAATTTTCAGAGCGCCCAATTGGTGTTTCGTGACGAACTGTGAAAAACTTAAGGTATTTCCGAATATTACGTTTGAACTTGTATTTTGTAACGAACTATGGGAACATTAAATATTTCTGAGTGCCACATCTGAACTTGTGTTTAAACTTGTGTCATCGTAACAGACTGTGGAAACATAGAATACCCGTGTCGTATCTGAATTTGCTTTCCTCTCGTGAAGTTCCGAGAGAACACAGAATTTTTCAGTGCCATATTGAACTTATAATTTCTACGTCATAATCATTTTTCACAGACAGTTTCAGACTCTTTCTGAGTGCAGTTTAACTTTAATCATCTAATGACATTGCTGAACAGTCTTCAAGTACAAGTAATTTTTATTTATAGACGGAATAGGACAATTCCGAGTGCCGTTAAATTTGCTTAATTTATTACGAACGTGCTAATGTGTCCTGATCTTTCATGAGCTGTGGATATTGTGCTCAATATTGCGTTCTGATTATAAATTGACGAAGGCAGTAAGTTAGAAACTGTGGTGATAAAAATTACGGATCTAATGGAACATTCCAGTCGGTCGTGGCTATGATAATATTAGCAGACTTACGTCGTGAACTTGACATTATAAGTTGTACAGAATTTTCCCAAATATTAATTCAGCTGACATCCAATAAATGGTCAGATATCCAGTTTAATTGTTTTACTTTCAAGGAATTTTACGAACCTTGGTGATTCAACGAAGTGTTTGAATCAAGATTCGAGTGTCAATTACATCAACATATTCCACTTGCAATGAACGAATGAATGCAATATTTAAAGGTCAGTATTAATTCATTTAACAGTGCCACGAGTGAGTTGAATTCCATACGGGAGACTTGTGTGCGCGTCACGCCTCACCTCGCAGTAGTATTGTGTGAGATCGAATCCTGCAACGTGTGCTCCTAGAAATTCGAGAGCTCCCAGATCCTCTAGAACTTCGAGAAATTCTATAACGTCGAGAACTTCACATCCAGTACGGGCGTGGTTCCTGTCCAGACCGTGTCCAATAACCATCCCGGAGTCCGGAGATTCCAGCCTGCTACAACGCTTCAACTTAACTTGTATGAAAGGTGATATGAGTTTGTTTCCAATGAAGAATACAATAAAATTTCTAAAGATATGTAAGTTCAATGAAATAATACCCCTTTCTGTACCAACTCCAACGTATACGTACCACACCCTTAGAAATATTCCATGCTCTTCAAGGTAGTGTCAGCGGCCCCAAAGACAGATATTCTTCTGAACAGTTTCACAATGATGTAGTTTAGTATTTTCGGACAGGCATTTTTGTTGTATATTGATCGAGACGTTTGATAGGCTACTTCAAGTTTGTGTACTCGTTCCTTGAGTGCTTCTTTGCCCAGCCCATTTTTCATTATGATTTTATTTATTTATGGACTGAGTTTTGTTACTCGTAATGTGTTGTGTTGCTATAAGGTAATATTTAGGGGAAGGATAGATTCAAAGCCTTGCTCTAAAGGTACATTTCTACAATTTTCTATTTTCTGTCTTAATAATTAAGGCTACGGTCAGTATGTCTGCCATCGTAGTACTTCCTCACACCACGCCCACCGGAAGTCTGCAGTATATAAGTTAGTTCGTTGTAAAATTCGTGGTAAATATTTATTTATTTATTTATTTATTTATTTATTTATTTATTTATTTATTTATTTATTTATTTATTTATTTATTTATTTATTTATTTATTTATTTATTTATTTATTTATTTATTTATTTATTTATTTATTTATTTCAATTTGATACAGACGCCAGTGCTTTTCATATTTTAATGGATGCCACCTCGATAACTTATGCTTCAATTTCGAAATTCCGTTCTCACTAACTGCATAGGCCACTGTATTTAACTACAATCAGTGCTCTTAGTGAGCTCGGAATTGCTGTTCCAACTTCAACTCATTTATGATTGATTGCCAGATTGTTCCTGTAAGTTGTAGTAAAATTACTTTCCAACGCGGCCAGCTCCGTTCACTTGTATAAATTACAACCAGAACTTCATCAGAGGAAGAGAGATGGAGAAAAATTATCTCGCTGGAAACAAATAACTCCGTCTGAAAGATTATTCTAGTCTTCTTCTTTTTATCGGTCTGTCTTAATTTCCCGTTGCTGTGAGGAATGTGTCGTATAATTATTTTCTAATTGCTTGAGGAAGAAATACTCTTCCCTCGTATTCTGAAGATAATACAGCGCGTGTTCCACAAACATTAAGTTATGTAGTAATCGAAAGTGCTGCGCCAAGAAGGAATTGGCCTTTAATGTTGATTTTGTGATTTGTATCTTCTGCCGCCACTGTGGTCTGGGAGTAGTGTGTCTGCCTCTTACCGGCCCCAGATATTTTTACCTGGACCTGAGGGTTGGTTCGAGGTCCAGTCAGCCTACGCGATTACAATTGAGGAGCTGTCTGAAGGGTGAGACGGCGGTCGTTATCTAGAAAGCCAAGAAAGAAGAAAGAAAGAAAGAAAGAAAGAAAGAAAGAAAGAAAGAAAGAAAGAAAGAAAGAAAGAAAGAAAGAAGGAATGAAAGAAACCACGTTTCTCTTAGCGAAAATGAAATTATCATAAATACTAGATGACCCGTTCTGCTCCGCTGCATTCGTTATAAATAGGTCACATAACTCGTCTTCCTATGCCTATCGTAGTCACATTATTCTGCCTGCTCCTTTCAATAGTTTGATGAATATTTAATAAGGAATTCATCTATTCTGACGTCATCATGCCATATTTTTTCGTAATATTCTGTCCATATATTCGCTCTCCTTATCCTGCAGTTCTTGACGTAAAGCTTGGTATTTTGTCGTAGAAAGCAGCTCTTCTGTATAGAACGGCAGTCTTATGAGCTCATAGGTTACAATCGAAGGAGAGCTTTTTTCCGGCAGAGAAATTTTTTTTAAGTTACACGGCCTTCCCTCCTTCTAGTGGAGCCAGGTTATCCTTCGATAGGTGTTCCCAGAAAATGTCTAAGGCGTATGTCATGATGGGGTCTGTTTGTACATAGACTTTTTCTCTTAGCAGCATGTAAGTTATTAGGAATGCGCAGCCATCTGTTGAATATATTTAAAAGCTGACAAAGGCTAGAGAATCAAAGAGTATCTATCAGGGAATAGTATTCTTCCGTGATCAGATGAAGTGTATATTCTCTGCTCTGACAGGTACTAATCAAACATGGCTGCATGCAATTAAAAAATTACTATGGATGAAAATCATAATATATAAGAATATCAATGACAGTGTTAGTCGCTTAGCAACCTGCTAAGTACAGAATATATTGCGGGTTAAGGATATTCAATGATTTGGTTTTATGATTACACAAAGTTGGCTGAACGTAGAGACCTATCAATGTCCCATTATTCACCGGCAGGTAATTCCGAAGAGAATAAAATAAAAATGAAGCAAATCGGTCCAGTAGAACGAACGGACGGATTTGCCAAAGCTATTTCTAGCGAACTCTTTAAATATATACATGCCTCTTGATCATGGCAATCCATCAACGGCTGCTAATTTCAGATGGCAACCAGACATAAGACATAGTCTGCACGGTTGTTAGATTACATTGTCTGACCATACACCCATACCTGACATCACAGCCTGCACGGTTGCTAGGTAACATTGTCTGACCATACACCCATACCTGACATCACAGCCTGCATGGATGCTAGGTAACATTGTCTGACTATATACCAATACCTGACATCACAGCCTGCACGGTTGCTAGGTAACATTGTCTGACCATACACCCACACCTCACATCACAGCCTGCACGGTTGCTAGATTACATTGTCTGACCATGCACCCATACCTGACATCACAGCCTGCATGGATGCTAGGTAACATTGTCTGACTATATACCAATACCTGACATCACAGCCTGCACGGTTGCTAGATTACATTGTCTGACCATACACCCATACCTGACATCACAGCCTGCACGGTTGCTAGGTAACATTGTCTGACCATACACCCATACCTGACATCACAGCCTGCACGGTTGCTAGGTAACATTGTCTGACCATACACCCATACCTGACATCACAGCCTGCACGGTTGCTAGGTAACATTGTCTGACCATACACCCATACCTGACATCACAGCCTGCACGGTTGCTAGGTAACATTGTCTGACCGTACACCAATACCTGACCTCACAGCCTGCACGGTTGCTAGGTAACATTGTCTGACCATACACCAATACCTGACATCACAGCCTGCACGGTTGCCAGATTGCATTGTCTGACCATGCATCCATACCTGACATCACAGCCTGCACGGTTGCTATGGTTATACTGCCTCCACACATTTTGTTGCGTTACGTTACACAATTTTTCGAATGACCCCAGCCATAAGACATATTTACATCAACAGCCGAAAAATGGCCGACGGGACTCGCCGCACTGACTATGCGTCACATCGTAATCGGGATTAGCAGCGGTCGCTAGGGACGCCAAAGCCCATCAGGGCTGTGGCGCCGTGAGGTATTGTTTGTATGGATTTGCATCTACAACAAAACTTGTAGTCTTATTTATTGCCTAATTGTAGTCCCTGAAAACACAAACATTTCATCACGTGTCAGTCATTCTCCTGGCCATGGCTCCGAGTGTAGTATAAGCAAGTGACAGCATTGCTATTGCTGAGTTAATTGAAAGTGTTTTAGATTTAGTGATAACATTGAAGAAGAGATTTGAAGTGAAAGTGATATTTCGTCTGATACGAGTGACAGTGAAATCGTACCTAAATGCCTGCATACGAAACAGTGACTGATTGTGGGTTAATAATATTTACAGGCTCTCAAGGGGTATCAGGAGAACTGAGAGGCAAATATTTAAATAATTCTCTATCAGAGTTGTCCGTATTCTTGGAGGTTATGAACCCGTCGTTTCCCACATTGCGCGGGAAACAAATATATAAGCTATGGAAAGATTATCGAATCCACATGGAAAAAGACTGTGATAAGTGGTTTGACACTAATGAGGATGAAATTAAGGCCTACTTCACCGTCTGCATTCTGATGTCCCAGGTTCGTAAGCCTCGCATCCAATTATAATGGAACAAAGACAAATGTATTGAGATACCAAATTTTCGAGAGACAATAAGTAGTGTGAAGTGCTTCTACATATACCCGAATGTTTCGAGATTTACTACACAAGATCTTCATTCTAACACAATTCTTGTTAAGTACAGTTATTTTGAATGCTTCGCTGAAAACTGTGCGTGAAAATTCTTGTTGATGCTCCACTTGTGGCACTTATTTCAGAGGTTTGCATAGTAGTTCTGACCAGGTGTCTTACTCTGTTGAGGACGATTTAAATCTGATTTCCAAGAGGGCGCGCGGGACCATTTTTCTGCTTTATGTTCAGTACTTTCTCGAGTACAAGGTGTTAGAAAAGAAACGTAACCTTTTAGGAAAAATATTTAGTTAGTTACAAAAGTTGTTGAAAGTGGCCTCCATTATGCGATTCACAAAACTGAATACGACGTTGCAAGCTCTTGAACAAAAGTTGTAACGTTTGTTGAGGAATTGCAGCAACACATCGTTTATTTATCTTTCCAATTCGGGAACAGTCTCAGGATAAGTTTTGCAAGCAGCACAGGTTTCCCAACAAGAAAAATTCAGATGTGGATAAATCTCCAGACTAACGGGCTAACAGCCTTTAGAAATCACTTGTCCATGAAAACCCTGATTCAAGAAAGCATGATGTTGTTGGCTATATGAGCCGTAGCATTGTCTTGCTGCAAACAAGTGTTCTGCAACTGGTCTTCACTTGTAATATTTACGAATTGTTGCGCCATCAGAATGTAGCGCACGCTGTTCAGTGTTGTATGAACGAATGTGAAGTTGCACACCAAACATCCATTTTCCTGGTTTGAACACTTTCAATCGACTAGTTTTGGCAGCATCTGCCGCACTACATCTCTCTCTTGGAACTTGTCCTACAGACGCTTGATGGAGCAATTGTTCGTGCATCTTTACCATAATTTTCTGTGAGGGCATTCTGAGTCTTGGTAGACCTGGCACATCTAACAGACTGAGTGGCACTAAATACTCTCCGCTTTAAGGTTTAACCCATGTTTACCAATTAATCAAGGCTCCCACCTGCAACAAAAATATACATTCCGTACTTTTTGAACACCCTGTAGATATCGATTGTGCACACTTCTTTAGGAGGGAAAACATTTAATTTTATTTCAGGGGATATTAAAATATGTGCACATTAAATAATACTGTATGGAGATCGAAACGCGAAAGACAGACTAACAACTCTTATATCTATGGACTTATAAAACCAAACCACCCCACTTATCACGCGAAAATATTTATTTCCATATGGTTGCCTTCATTCTTTCAAATACTTTTACCTAGTAAATGTAACACTTAAACTTAAACTATATGGAGTAAGTTGAATGAGAAAATATACACACTCATACCATTTCACAACATTAAAAAAGGAACCATTTCTTAGTGATCTGTTTCGAGATAATTCGCACACAACTGGTATCATGCAGCACATTTGTTTCAGACTGCAGCGCACAAATTGGAAATCAATAGCACGATCTATCTTCAACGCCCCCACACCACTTGCGCCTTCACAACATTAATCTTTAGCGCTAGCATGAAGGCGTTCCTTGTTCTTTCAAATTTGAACTGGGGTTCACTTATCTCCAGATGATATATAAAACATAAATAAAGCATTGTTGTGTGTATTATAAATTACACTCATATATTCGATGTCATCGTCCGCGTTTTTTCCACAACTGGGAAACTATACATTCTTTTATTTAATATTATTGGAGATGTAGGAACAGAATTATATCTGCATGTTTTTCCTTCCTCTTTCAGGCCCTACCGAGTGGGAGCTTATCTTAGGAGTACTTCACTCCTTCGAGACTTAAACCCGAGATATTCTAAAAGTCATACAGAAGCCTATTCTTAGCCCTGAGGCAAGTTGTTGTTTCGGTCATCAGTCCAGAGACTAGTTTGATGCAGCCCTCCATGCCACCCTATCCTGTGCTAACCTTTTTATTTCTATGTAACTACCACATCCTGCCAGCCCCGTGTTGAAGGGGTAGCTTGCCTGCCCCTTACCCGGAGGCCCCGGGTTCGATTCCCGGCCAGGTCAGGGATGTTTACCTGGACCTGAGGACAGGTTCGAGATCCACTCAGCCTACGTGATTAGAATTGAGGAGCTATCTGACGTTGACATAGCGGCCCCGCTACAGAAAGCCAAGAATAATGGCCGAGAGGATTCGTCGTGCTGACCACACGACACCTCGTAATCTGTAGGCCTCCGGGCTGAGCAACGGTCGCTTGGTAGGCCAAAGCAAGGGCTGTAGTGCCATGGGGTTTGGTTTGGTTTGGTTTTAACTACCACATCCTACATCTACTTTAATATGTCTGTCACACTGATCTCTATACCTGGATGGCTGGTAGCTTGGGTACCAGTAAGCCGAATAGAAGATGACTGGCGTAGCAAGATGGCAGCGAGCGCACGGTGCAATAGACCACGAGGAGCGCACTTGCTTTGTTTATGCTTAGTTCAGTGACGCTAGGTCTCTTGATTGTAGTTCCACGAGTGGTCTGTGCTATTGCAAAGTAAATAGTAGTGTATTTTACGAATTTAGGTTCGTTGCCTTGTAGTATACTTGTGGATTACAAGATTCAATTTAAATATGCATGTGTTTATCTGAAATATGAATGAAGGAACATTCTACGGGGTATTAACATACCGCAGTGTTCAGCTTATGGATGTACAAACAGAACCGATCAGTAGAAGGAGAAATCATTTCATCGGAGAGTTTTATACTGTACATAAGAATCTCCCTAGGGTAGTGTTTTGAGTTTTAGGTTTACTGTATCTTTTTTCGCATATTCCGGGAGCAAAATGGCAATTAATTTTTGTAGGTTTCCTTTCTCGAGACCCGAACTTCTAAGATCATGGATTAGGAGTATCAGGCGGGGGAATTGGGAGCCTTCTAAAACAGCTGTTCTCTGCTCGGATCACTTAGAGGAAGACTGTTTTGATAGAAATGGACAAACTGTACACCTTAGAAGTGATGTACAGCCAACTGTTTTCAATTTTACTGAACATTAACTGCAAGTAAAGATTTACTTATATTTTTTTTTATTTCTCATAATTAAACTGACGGTTTCGATGAAATAATTGACGTGACCTTATAACAATCTTAGAAAATGAAGTCTGGAGGAATTCTAGACCTTATTTACATCAGTAATAATTATGGGTTTCAGACACTGGAGTGGTGGGAGAAGGGAAAGTGTGGTGGGTGTTTGGGGCTATCCCATTAACTATTCGTGGTATTTGGGACTCTTTTGACTGGTGTTACATATTTCTGATGATGACTATCAATATCGCTTTGCTAGCTGAATTTAATTAAAGAGGTGTGTAATGGTAAATTAAGCAGCAGGTAATGTGATATATTGACAAGTTTTGAATATTTGCTGGTTTTATAAATGTGTACATTTGCTTCAACGATATTTTAATTTAATAATATGCGCGTTATTTCATGGAAACAGGAAACAGAAATTCATTATCAAGCACCGATTACGATATGTCGAATCTAGGCCTGTATAGTGAGCTACGTTTATAGGTACATCATTTTAAGAATGCATAATTTCGTGGCATACATGTATACAATTTACAGCAATGTTTCCAGAAACTGGTTTTCACTCGTATTGTGTTACCGATCGCTAATTTCATGTATTCAGCACCTAAGTTAATATTTGTCGGCCGTTATTATACACTCATGTTTATTGCTATCCCGGAGATTTACTGACCTCGGAATGACGTGTCAGTGATCCCAATGTCCTTATGCTTTGAGTGAACATGTCTCTATATTTTTTATTATTCCAATGCGCCAGTAATTGCGACTTAAAATTGACCATATTATCATTGCTTCCTCATAAGGAGAGCTCTAGGTTGGGTACGCCAACATGGCGAACCGCGCGCTCAACTTGGCGTACTTTCTCCTGCAGCGGAGACCTGCCATCAGCGATCCATGTATAGAGATCAGTGGTCTGTCATAGTCATACCTCGGTCTTCTCCTACCGTTCTTACCATGTACACACCCCTGAAAACCCAACTGAACAAATTCTGGGTCCCTTAAGATGTGTCCAATCATTCCATTTCTTCTTCTCGTCAAATTTCGCCAAATCGTTCTCTTCTCACCAATTCGATTCAGTATCTCTTCATTCGTGATTCAATGCACCCATCTTACCTTCAGCATTGGTCTGTAACACCACATTTCAAACGCTTTGATTCTCTTTCTTTTTGAGCTACATATCGTCCATGATTTACTTCCATACAATGCCCTACTCCAGACGAAATTATTCAAAAACATCTTTCTAATTGCCATATCAATGTTCGAAGTGGGCAAATTTATTTTCTTATGAATGTCCTTCCTTGCTTGTGCTAGCCTGTATTTTATGTCCTTACTTCCACCATCATTATTCAACCCACTACCCAAGGCAAATGCGTAAGTGAAGTGTCGTAGTCACAAAGTGCTAGGAATCTTATAGCTAGCCAGTGTTAAATGGAGATGGCTTTCTTATAATTTTACCATTTCTCATAATTTCGGGGCCAATTACAGTCAACAATTGCTGAAAATAATGCGTAGACATTCTAAGAATATTTTTAATTATATGCGTCGCAGTGGATCTCCCCATAAACACTTCATAATGATGTTTCTGCCCTGCAACACCAGATAGGAATTAAAAGTTCTGATATAAGTGGTCTGTCCAAACTTAATTCTAAACGCCTTCAGAATATTTTCCTGTTTCACACTTTGCGTCTGCCCTTTTGTCTAATTTGTAGTCATAAAATGATGAAGGCTTCAGCTGTATTTTCTTCTCCGTGACCCTATACGTTGTAAACTTAAAAACAGCTTTCTGGTGTGGACAGAATGTTGAAGAAGTTTGTTAACTAAAGTTTATTAACTATGTTGAGAAATGTTTCCATTAACATAGTTTGTTAACTAAAGTTTATTAACTATGTTGAAAAATGTTTCCATTAACATAGTTTGTTAACTAACGTTTATTAACTATGTTGAGAAATGTTTCCATTAACATAGTTTGTTAACTAACGTTTATTAAGTATGTTGAGAAATGTTTCCATTAACATAGTTTGTTAACTAAAGTTTATTAACTATGTTGAGAAATGTTTCCATTAACATAGTTTGTTAACTAACGTTTATTAACTATGTTGAGAAATGTTTCCATTAACATAGTTTGTTAACTAAAGTTTATTAACTATGTTGAGAAATGTTTCCATTAACATAGTTTGTTAACTAACGTTTATTAACTATGTTGAGAAATGTTTCCATTAACATAGTTTGTTAACTAACGTTTATTAACTATGTTGAGAAATGTTTCCATTAACATAGTTTGTTAACTAAAGTTTATTAACTATGTTGAGAAATGTTTCCATTAACATAGTTTGTTAACTAAAGTTTATTAACTATGTTGAGAAATGTTTCCATTAACATAGTTTGTTAACTAACGTTTATTAACTATGTTGAGAAATGTTTCCATTAACATAGTTTGTTAACTTTGTTTTGTGATATTGCTTATTAACTGTGGTGTGGGCGAGGCTTAATATCACATGAAAAGGCTTTTATATAGGGTGTATCATAAGTAATACTGTAAATTGAAACACCTGTAAGCACAAAATACTAGAAGCAAAAACGTTTGCGAGATTGTTTAGATTTTGTGGTAAATGAAATGGCGTATGGCTTTTAGTGCCGGGAGTGTCCGAGGACATGTGCGGCTCGCCAGGTGCAGCTCTCTTGATTTAACCCCCGTAGGTGACCTGCGCGTCCTGATGAGGATGAAGAGGACACATGTGGCTACCAGCCACCGGACGTTTACGCATTGAAGGGGAAATCTCCACAAGATCGGTTAAGTGATGCTACTAATTGGTACTTCGTGTAGTGACAGGGAGAGACACCAGATAATTGGTGTACCACGGTATCAATACAACATTGAGAAAACTTACTAGATACTTTTGTAGAAGTGCAGTTGTTTTTAATGAACAGTCCTGCTTAGTATGTTACCCACGTGCTGTGCTCGAGTCACCACATGAGCAACGTTGCTCATTGAATGGGGCACTACGTGATCGTCTTATTGGGCTGTACATTTTACCAAACAAACTCAATGGACGGAATTACCTTCGGTTTGTGCAGCATCATCTTCCAGAATCACCGGCATCCGGACACAAGGACGACACTTTGAAGACTTCCTTTAACTACGAGCAAGCTCACTGTACACTTATTGTAACACTGTAACTGTAACATACTAAGTAGGACTCTTTTCTTGCTCATTAAAGACAACTGCACTTTTAACAAAGTATTTTATCACTTTTCTTAATGTTGTATTGCTACCTTTCCCTAACTAGGACGACATTCACACACAATCAAGTCAGTAGTCGCTGGTAACCACAAATTATAAGTTATCCCGCAAACTTCTCTTTTGAGTACCCAAGTACTAAGATTTTCTTGCTTCTAGTGTCGTGTACTTACACCTGTTTTTTTCTTTTTCTTTGCTAGTGGCTTTACGTCGCACCGATACATATAGGTCTTATGGCGACGATGGGATAGCAAAGGCCTGGGAGTTGGGAGGAAGCGGCCGTGGCCTTAATTAAGGTACAGTCCCAGCATTTGCCTGCTGTGAACATGAAAAACCACGGAAAACAATTTTCAGCACTGCCGAGAGTGGGATTCGAACCCAGAATCTCCCGGATGCAAGCCGACAGCCGTGCGCCCCTAACCGCACGACCAACTCGCTCGGTACACCTGTTACAAATTGCGCTATTAATTATGATATGACCTTTATAATGAAACAAAGTATAATTTGCAAAAGTAAGAACAAAATTTTGTAAACTTTATATTATGGTTTCAAATACACCTTCAAGAACGTTTGGCCCCATTATGCATGTATATTTAATAAAGTAAACGTAATATTGTACAGTTAATACACTTATTCAAAAGGAAGGGAATACAATATATATACGATATTTATGAATCTTTGGAAAAGAGAAAGCGAGGCAAGATATAATTCTGAATACGGGAGAGCGAAGTTCTTGTCGTAGTCCTTAGAAGCGCAATCACGGAGCCTTTATTGGATTTCTTGCGTCACAAACTCTGGATACACTTTGCTAACTACGTTTCATTTCTTCCCTCCTCTCGCAGTCGGATGTTAACTCTCTGTTAGTCCCCTGAGGTGGTGAGGAGGGTATCTTTAGGCTTCTCGCTCACCTCTCTATCTAATTGCTGTAATTTAATTGAAACGTCTTTGCCAGATAGCGAAATTGGCTTTACAACATTAATGATGTACTTCTCACCTCTCGATGAAAATAACAGTAAGTTTCATCCGCAGAATTGTGTGGCTAAAAGTAGAGTTTATATAACTTCATCTTCTTCTTGTTTTACACCTTGCAAGTTGGCCGTGCGGTTAGCGGTGCGCAGCTGCGAGATTGTATTCGGGAAAGAATAGGTTCGAACCCCACATTCGGTTGCCCTGAAGATGATTATCCGCGGTTACCCATTTTACCACCAGGCAAATACTGGGGATGCACCTTAATTTATCGTCATTAAGGATGGTTATCAGTGGATGTAAAATTTAAAGAGAGATATGGCAGAGATGGGAATTACAGCAGGTATAATACAGAACGGAACTTTTATGAGATTGGTACAAAATTTCAGGAGCTTCCAGGAGTAAGAAAAGGACGAACGGAAGAATAACATATTTACAGAAGACAGGAGGAAAAATACAGTAAAATAATGAAGAACAGTTGGAACGAAGCAGGAAACAAACCAAAATTAATGTCGTGCATTATTTTACGTAACTATGAAGTGGCAAAAATCGATCGAATTAATACAAATAATATGCCATGGCGCTAATTACAGACTGATTAGATAATACCCAAGAAAAAATGTGAGAATTACAGAAACAAGCGGCCAAAATAGGATTTCAAATATCATTTGAAAAAACAAAGTTATTGACAAACATTATTAATGCCCCTAAAAATATCACAATTAACAATAACATAATATTTCGGACAGATTGCTTTAAATACCTGGGAGAACGGATAACAAACAACACAAAAGAAAAGGTAGCTATTGATATAAGAGCAAACAAAATGGAAAGGATGTTTCATATGACAAAAATTATATACAATATGAAATCTCTATCCTGGATGTCAAAATTAAGACTGGCCCGGTCAGAAATTTTATATGCAGCAGAAACTCTTAAACTTACAACAATTTGAGATCTTGCAAAATTAGAAAAAGTTGAAAGAAGAATTTTGAGAAAAATACTGGGACCTATAAGAAACAACAATGTTGAATTTAGACTGCAATCGAACAGAGAGCTATATTTACAAGTTGAAAAACTGACGACTGTAATGAGGAAAAGAAGACTCCAGTTTTTAGGACACATTTATAGAATGAATAACAATAGAACAACTATATAAATCTTCAACTAATTGAACAGTTACAAATCCAAGTCAACATGATTCATTGCAATTGAAAAGGATATGAAAAACGCTGGAATTAAAATAGATACGATAGAAAACAGAACATGTTTCAGAGAAGTAACACGAAAGGCAGCAGGATTTCAGGAGAGGAATTAACAACTGGAAGAAAAATGGACTCGAGAGGAAAAGGAAAAACATTCTCAGAAAATGAAGGAAGCTTGGAAACGGGGAAAATTAAATGCAAAGAAAAGTAACCAAAGTAGATTTATCGTACTGAATAATAATAATAATAATAATAATAATAATAATAATAATAATAATAATAATAATAATAATAATAATACCTGTAGTAATAATAAAATAATAATAATCGTCTGGCCTCAGCTAGCGTATGAAGAGATTTTAATTTGACACCACCTGGCTGTCTGCTCGTAAATTTCGACATTTCGTTTTACTGTAGGTCTACTAGATGGCGGAATAAACGGAAACTCTCTTGGGCGTCTCTGACTGAGTTTTAATGAATTTTGTCGGGTGAAAACCAAATGTGTCACCAGAGATCTTTTACATTCCGACATCGTACGACATGGAGTGTCGAATGGACTTTATTCCGCCTCGGGATCCGGAGGCCGACACTATCACTGATCCTGTCTTTGTCACTGGTACTACCCAAATATGACACCCCGCACCTCGCAGTCGCCCAGGAGATCAAATGTTACCCAAACAATACTCTGTGACTTTGATACTGTGGCCCCTGCCATAGGACCTACAGTGTCACGTGGAATCCTATGTCACTGACCAAACTATCCCACATTCATCAGTCGTGATTCGAATCATAATGTGGGTAGCCAGAGCTCTTACGCACCCCTACACAGCTTGTGAGGCTTGAAGTGGGGACCACAGGACTCCTACACTCACTCCCTTCTCCTTTCGAACCGAGTGGTTCTGAAGGTAGAACGCTATCTTTCTGAGCCTAACTTCGTGTATACAGCTTCGACTCAGGTACACCAGCCTTGAGCCACAAGATTTACTTAGACGTAAAAAAACTCCAACGGGAAAATTTCCGGCACCTCGAGTGTCTCCGCAGGATTCGAACCCACCATATACGGAATGCAAACTCACAGTGAGGTGACCCTTACCGCATGGCCAACTCGCTCGGTAAATGTAAAAGTAAAGAGCTTATTTGTCCACGAGCCCTGTTTCTCTAAGACGTTACAGCAAAGCTCGGTCGTGCATTGTGTTCACCTAGTAGAGAGGAGACTTCGCCAGTTAAGTATATTAGATCTTTTCAGGAAAAGCAGTGAGGACAAAAAGAAAGAAGAGTAATACGTAGATGATGTTTCCTACCAAAGATAGAAGGAAGAGATGAGAAAGCAGTAGATGCGTGCTATTCGGCTGTCCTATTGTATGAGATCGGATCCGCGCTTTATTCTTGTAAATGAAGTATAATATCCTCAGATTCCCACTCTTTCATTTCAGATTTCCCAGATGAACAGCTGTATGGCTTGTCTCTGGACGCCGGACTTTTAGGCAGTAATAGGTTGGAATACAAAGGCAAAGGATTTCTATGTAAATACATATCTACTCTCTTTCTTTCTTAATATGTTTACCCTCAGGGTTGGTTTCCCTCGGACTCAGCGAGGGACCCACCTCTACAGCCACGGCAGTGTCCTGGATCTTCAGAGTCTGGGTCGGGGATACAGCTGGGGAGAATGACCAGTACCTCGCCCAGGCGGCCACACCTGCTATGCTGAACAGGGGCCGTGGTGGGGGATGGGAAGAGTGGACAGGATAGACAAGGAAGAGGGAAGGAAGCGGCCATGGCCTTAAGTTAGGTACCATCCCAGTATTTGCCTGGTAGAGAAGTGGGAAACCACGGAAAACCACTTCCAGGCTGGCTAAGGTGGGAATAGAACCCACCTCTACTCAGTTGACCTCCTGAGACTGAGTGGACCCCGTTCCAGCCCTCGTACCACTTTGCAAGTTTCGTGGCAGAGCCGGGAATCAAACGCGGACCTACAGGGGTGGCAGCCAATCACACGAACCACTACACCACAGAGGCGGATATCCTAAAGACAATGGGTTGGGATATAGTACCATATCTGAAGTACTTATTTGATTATTGTTTGGTGGGAGCAGCTATACCAGATGAATGGAGAGCTGCTATAGTAGCCCCTCTGTATAAAGGAAGGGGAGATAGACATAAAGCTGAAAATTACAGGCCAGTAAGTTTGACATGCATTGTATGTAAGCTTTGGGAAGGCATTCTTTCTGATTATATTAGACATGCTTGTGAAATTAATAACTGTTTCGATAGAAGGCAATTCGGTTTTAGGAAAGGTTATTCCACTGAATCTCACCTTGTAGGATTCCAGCAAGATATAGCAGATATCTTGGATTCTGGAGGTCAAATGGACTGTATCGCGATTGACCTGTCTAAAGCATTTGATTGGGTGGATCATGGGAGACTACTGGCAAAAATGAGTGCAATTGGACTAGACAAAAGAGTGACTGAATGGGTTGCTGTATTTCTAGAAAATAGATCTCAGAGAATTAGAGTATCTGAAGCTTTATCTGACCCTGTAATAATTAAGAGGGGAATTCTTCAAGGCAGTATTATCTGACCTTTATGTTTTCTTATATATATAAATGATATGAGTAAAGGAGTGGAATCGGAGGTAAGGCTTTTCGCGGATGATGTTATTCTCTATAGAGTGATAAATAAGTTACAAGATTGTGAGCAACTGCAACGTGACCTCGATAATGTTGTGAGATGGACAGCAGGCAATGGTATGTTGATAAACGGGGTTAAAAGTCAGGTTGTGAGTTTCACAAATAGAAAAAGTCCTCTTAGTTTTAATTACTGCGTTGATGGGATGAAAGTTCCTTTTGGGGATCATTGTAAGTATCTAGGTGTTAATATAAGGAAAGATCTTCATTGGGGTAATCACATAAATATGATTGTAAATAAAGGGTACAGATCTCTGCACATGGTTATGAGAGTGTTTAGGGGTTGTAGTAAGGATGTAAAGGAGAGTGCATATAAGTCTCTGCTAAGACCCCAACTAGAGTATGGTTCCAGTGTATGGGACCCTCACCAGGATTACCTGATTCAAGAACTGGAAAAAAATCCAAAGAAAAGCAGTTCGATTTCTTCTGGGTGATTTCCGATAAAAGAGTAGCGTTACAAAAATGTTGCAAAGTTTGGGTTGGGAAGAATTGAGAGAAAGAAGACGAACTGCTCGACTAAGTGGTATGGTCCGAGCTGTCAGCGGAGAGATGGCGTGGAATGACATTAGTAGACAAATAAGTTTGAGTGGTGTCTTTAAAAGTAGGAAAGGCTGTGAGCTTGCATCCGGGAGATAGTAGGTTCGAATCCCACTATCGGCAGCCCTGAAGATGGTTTTCCGTGGTTTCCCATTTTCACACAAGGCAAATGCTGGGGCTGTACCTTAATTAAGGCCACGGCCGCTTCCTTCCAACTCCTAGGCCTTTCCTATCCCATCGTCGCCATAAGACCTATCTGTGTCGGTGCGACGTAAAGCCCCTAGCAAAAAAAAAAGTAGGAAAGATCACAATATGAAGATAAAGTTGGAATTCAAGAGGACAAACTGGGGCAAATATTCATTTATAGGAAGGGGAGTTAGGGATTGAAAAAACTTACCAAGGGAGACGTTCAATAAATTTCCAATTTCTTTGAAATCATTTAGGAAAAGGCTAGGAAAACAACAGATAGAGAATCTGCCACCTGGGCGACTGCCCTAAATGCAGATCAGTATTGATTGATATCTACTTATGAAACTAAAATTAATTATATTTTGTATAATCTCTACGAATCATGACGTGTGGAGTTGAAAATACATTGTTTTCCATATTTTCGCATGGTTTTGAGTTTAGCATATATATTCTTAGTCATTGAAATCAATATAATCCATATTCAGGCTGAAACATTTTAAATTCAACAACGGATAAACAAATAAACCATTTACATGTATGGACAGTGTGGCAGTTGTTTCCCGATTATTTCGTAATTCAGGCAATTCAGGTAGGGGAATTCCGTGTAATTTGGACCGGTAGTACTTTTGATATTTTCAAGTTTGGTCACCCCTGTCTGAGGTAAGGTCAGCAAAACAGCCGAGGGTAGCTTTCTTCATGGACACAAGTTTGAAGGCGCAAGAGGAAAACAATCTTAGTACTCACACTCCTTGTAAGCTTATACGGTGACAACTAAGTGTTCTGTGAAGTATTATTTCAGCCAAGAGGGTGTATAGCTTTTACAAGTACTGAATAAATATCTAGGTATGTTTTGAGACATAGTGGAATTCATAAATGTTGAATACTTTGCATAATACTTAGTTTTTGATTAAATCCTTGTACGTCGTGTAATTTGAACTGCCCGAGAGTGGGAAATTTGGTGCCTTGAAACAATTGTAATAATGAGCTTTCTTCGTACTCTTACCGGTTATTTTTTTAAAAAGAACTTGCTTTCTTAATATAAGGCTGACCCTGCGGTGTACAGGTAGCATGCCTGCCTATTGTTCGACGGCCCCGGGTTCGATTACCGGCCAGGTGAGGGACTTTTACCAGGATATGAGGGCTGATTCGAGGTCCACTCAGCCTATGTGATTACAATTGAGGAGCTATCTGACTGCATTATATGTGATAAGTATTATGATGACGATTGGATTCGGTACAATAGTTGCAAAAAGTGGGCTCATGAAAACTGTTCCAAAATTCAGGATGAGTTGGTTTTTTATTGTCCTGCATACAAAAAGTGACGACCACAATGCATAGTGTCGTATTGCTTAGTATTTCATAATACTCGTAAATATATTAAATAACTTGTAAGTGTTTATGTTTACCAGTACATATTAGTCCGGCTCCATTGCTAAATGGTTACCGTGTTGGCCTTTGGTCACAGGAGGCACGGGTTCGATTCCCGGCAGTGTCGGGAATTTTAACCATAATCAGCATCAAACAAAAGCATACCGTGTGTGTCAGCCGGTGTCAGCGTAGCGAACTATGACCTGATCCTATCAGCTTAGAGCTCCGTGCTCAAATTCCTACCCTGGAGAAGTTCTTCTTCCATTCACACTCTTAAGCCACGTGCAGATTTAGCAACACTGGCTCGCAAAGTCCATTTGAATTCGCCCGGGAAGTCATCTGATTGGCTAACTTCAGCAGCTGATAAATTGACAAAAGCGTCAGATACTGAATTATTTGTTTCAAATTACTCGTCAGTATGGCCAACCTTCTAACCACCCTGAATAGGTTCAATTGTTTCTAAGAGATGTGTACCTGCGAGGACCTGCGCTCATTATGTCTTCAGTCCGACTCGTTGGCTGAATGGTCAGCGGACTGGCCTTCGGTTCAGAGGGTATCGGGTTCGATTCCAGGCCGGGTCGGGGATTTTAACCTTCATTGGTTAATTCCAATAGTTTGGGGCTGGGTTTTGTGCTGTCCCGAACATCCCTGCAACTCACACACCACACATTACATTATCCTCCACCACAATAACAAGCACTTACCTACACGTGGCAGATGCTGTCCACACCCATCGGAGGATCGGCCTTACAAGGGCTGCTCTCGGCTAGAAATAGCCACACGAAATTATTATTATTATTATTATTATTATTATTATTATTATTATTATTATTATTATTATTATTATTATTATTATGTCTTCAACGAATGTAACAGTAAGGTAGACCAAACTTTAAGGACACATCCCACACACGTAGAAGAAGAAAATGCGTTATATGAACATCGCTTCGGAAACGTTTTATTGCCTAGCTTTTGGTGAGTAAAATGGAATATTTTCTCCACAAAATGTGGGGGATGCCCACCTCCTCATTCACTCCCCGTCCCACCGGCACTGCTTGCAGCTGCAAGCTTGCATTCAGGATACGTTGGGTTCAAACCCCAACATCGGCAGCCAACATACTTTCTTTCCCTTTTTTACACCAGGCAAACGCTGAGGCTGTAACTTTCCTTTCCTTTCCTTTTTCCGTCATTACTAGAGGCATGTTTTTTTTCGCATTAACGATAAACGCGACAAAAGATATTTTGACACGATTTTGAAATATGTTTACAAATTATATGATTCTCGATTAGTGATTTTATTTTGACGAATTACAACGAATTAAAGCGACAAGGTCGCTTTAAACCGAAATTTACTTATTTTGCGATAAATGTGAAAAAGCATAGAAATACATGGGAAATATCGATCTTGAAATTGTACTCCAATATTACGTGTGTGAAGGAATGTAATACAAAATAAGGATTTGTCATTTCGACAGAAGTATCTCTTGGTATTAATATTCTATTAAATCCCTTCTTAGTGTGGCCATATCGGGTGAAAGCTACGGCCATGTAGGTCGTAAGAGTAATTAGTTACGTAAATCTCGATTAGGCCTATATTATAGTTCTAATCAAGATTACATAAGGAATAGTGAATGATTATCAATATTGCTTCTCTTTATTTATCTACTCTTTACATAAACAATTCGTAAATCTCACGAATTAAACTGTTTATGAATAACTTTAGGAAAGGGTTAAAGCTAAATTAAAGTGATGGGGTCAGTCCTATTTCGCGAAATAACGCGAAGTATGGTTTCTTTTTCGTGAAATCGAACATAAATTAATGCGAAATAAATCATGCCTCTAGTCATTACGCAACGTTCAGCCACAATGGGGGAAAAGAGTAGGGAAAAAGGAGGGTCTCAACAAGAAAGACCCGCTAGGGCCTCACGAATCAACTGATCGAGAGAGGATAGACGGGAAGGATGAAAGTCAAGTGGCTGGAACAAGTAAATGGAAACTACGTCAAAGTTAACTAGGTGCCGCATAGCTGGCATCTCACTCTCTATGTGTGAGCCTTTCAGAATTACACTTTCTGACGCCTTATGGGACAGAAGCGGATTATCTGGATGTATCTTACGTTCCTTTCCATGAGTGAAACCACGGCAAACCGGCACGTTCTGTATAATTAGTGATTCAGTGAACCTCCTAGTCTTAGTAAATTGGTTTTTGCTTTAATTACCTCTGTATATTCGCGGACGTAGCGATAAGTTTAACATAAACATTCGATTGCTCTCCTGAATTAGCGAAGAGGTTCAGTTTCTGGAATGAAGGCGCGGGGCTGTGGGACGCAAGGAGGTTGCGCAAGGGGATGGGGTATGACAAGGAGGGAAAACGTACCAGCGATAGACCCATGTTAGATCGAGCAGCCCTTTTGTCCTTTAGCCATTTATGTCTTTTGGCCCTTTGCCATTTCGTCGTTTGTCCCTTTTCTCTTTATATGGTCATTAAGGTCCCTATGAATAAAGCACGTGTGTTAAGAGTTACGCCATCTCCTTTGTCCTACCAGTACAGCGCGGCCGCCATCTTGTTCCAAGTTCAGCTTCCACCAAGCTCAGCACCAAAGCCCCTCTAAAGTTACCCTCGACTATGTCCCATCTTGTCTAGTTAGATTAAGCCTGGGATCGAATCTCTAGCCAGAGTGTAGGGAATGCCAGTCGGGTACGTTAACGCCTGGTCGGCGAAAGGTTAAGCTTGCACTTTTAGCCAGGGCGTAGGGAAGGGCAAGCGGTTAGGTTAACGCCTTGTCAGCGTAAGGTTAAGCGTTCACTTTTAGCCAGGGTGTGAGTTCGGTTAAGTTAGGTTAAGTGTTGTCAGCGTAAAGTTACCTCTGTTAGCCTGGAAGGTTAGGTTAGGCTAACGCGTGGTCAGCGTGACGTTAGTCCTGCAGTTTTATGTTGTTAGCCCGGGTATGGAACTTGAAGTCTGTTAAGTTAAGTTTACACTCTCATGCGGTTTGCCCTCCGTGTTTTTTTAACTTTAAGTCTCTAAGGTGTTACCTTTTACCCTTAAGATTCGAACTAGTGTCTCCCCGGTTAACGCCCTTAGGCCTGGAATTGAACCCGGGTTTAAGCCTAAACACATAACCAGCGTAATGTCATTTGATGTTAAGGGCGCGCTCTTAGCTAACAGCCCACACTGCACTGTGATGTCACCTACCGCATCAGACCTCGTCCATGGGCCACCGGATTCCGAATGCCGCCGAACCATCCAAAAAGTAACTACTGACATAAATAACAGCGGTCCGCCTAACAGGTTCTTGAAGCAGTTTCTCCTACGCAAGCAAAGTCTTCGAAATCGGAGAAAATTGGATCAGTTTAAAGTAATTGCGGCTTATATTCTCTTTCTGTCATTCCTCACTATCGTGTTCAATTTTTCGAGTTGCAACTGTGTGCCTTAAAGGGATTTTAAAAGATGATACTGGTAAAAAGTGTGGATTTTTAGTGTATTAATGAAAATTATTATCTGGAGTTTCCCTCTTTAATTTGATGTATATTTTATTGATTTTGGGGGTCACTGCAAGTATTTGTAAATATTTAAAAATATACAACTATGTTAATGCTCAAACCATTTCCCCCGATTTCATGAGCATTTGTCCAGTTAAGATAAGACATCTCGCAAAAAATTTGCAGTAGAAGGTAGTTTAATAGGTAGTAATTTATGTTAATTTTTAATCAACATGCTAGGAGTAAGTGATATTCGGGTAAGGGGTGATAATGAGGAAGAGATAGGAGATTATAAAGTGTACTTGACGCGTGTTAGAAAGGGAAGGGCAGAGTCTGGGGTAGGGCTCTTTATCAGGAATACCATTGCACCCAACATAGTTTCTGTTACGCACGTAAATGAGCGAATGATGGGGGTAGATTTGTCCGTTGGAGGAATTAGGACAAGAATTGTGGCTGTGTATTCACCATGTGAGGGTGCAGATGAGGATGAAGTTAACAAGTTTTATGAAGCATTGAGTGACATCGTGGTCAGGGTCAACAGCAGGGATAGAATAGTGGTAATGGGCGATTTCAATGCGAGAGTTGGGAATAGAACTGAAGGATACGAAAGGGTGATTGGTAAATGTGGGGAAGATATGGAAGTTAATGGGAATGGGAAGCGCTTGCTGCACTTCTGCTATTATGGGTTTAGCTGTTACGAATACATTCTTCAAGCATAAGGCTATTTACACATGGGAGGCTACGGGTACCAGATCCATAATAGACTACATCTTAACAGACTTTGAATTCAGGAAATCCGTTAGAAATGTACGAGTTTATCGCGGATTTTTCGATGATACAGACCACTATCTGATCTGCAGTGAACTAAGTATCTCTACGCCTAGGGTAGAGGAAGTGAAATCTGTCTGCAAACGAATACGGGTAGAAAATCTCCAGGGCGAGGAAATTAGACAGTAGTACATGGATATGATTAGTGAGAAGTTTCGAACAGTAGACAGTAAGCTGGTTCAGTATATATAAAGTGATTGGGTGGCATACAGGGGTGCTGTAGTAGAAACAGCAAGGGAATACCTTGGAACAACTGTGTGTAGAGATGGGAAAAGGCGAACATCTTGGTGGAATGATGAAGTGGGAGCAGCCTGTAAACGTAAAAAGAAGGCTTTTCAGAAATGGCTCCAAACAAGGGCCAAGGCAGACCGGGATTGGTACGTAGATGAAAGAAACAGAGCGAAACAAGTAGTTGATGAATCCAAAAAGAAGTCATGGGAAGATTTTGGTAATAACCTGGAAAGGCTAGGTCAAGCAGCAGGGAAACCTTTCTGGACAGTAATAAAGAATCTTAGGAAGGGAGGTAAAAAGGAAATGAACAGTGTTTTGAGTAAATCAGGAGAACTCATAATAGATCCCAGGGAATCGCTGGTGGAGGTGGAGGGCATATTTTGAACATCTTCTCAATGTAATAGGAAATCATCCTGTTGGTGTTGCAAACAGCCAAGCTCATTGGGAGGAGGAAAATGATGTTGGTGGGATTATGCTTGAGGAAGTGGAAAGGATGGTAAAACAACTCCATTTTCATAAGGCAGCAGGAATAGATGAAATTAGACCTGAAATGGTGAAGAATAGTGGGAAGGCAGGGATGAAATGGCTTCATAGAGTAATAAAATTAGCGTGGAGTGTTGGTAAGGTAGCTTCAGATTGGACAAAAGCAGTAATTGCACCTATCTGTAAGCAAGGGAACAGGAAGGACTGCAACAACTATCGAGGTATCTCATTGATTAGTATACCAGGCAAAGTATTCACTGGCATCTTGGAACGGAGGGTGCGATCAGTCGTTGAGAGGAAGTTGGATGAAGACCAGTGTGATTTCAGACCACAGAGAGGCTGTCAGGATCAGATTTTCAGTATGCGTCAGATAACTGAAAAATGCTACGAGAGGAATAGACAGTTTTGTTTATGCTTCGCAGATCTAGAGAAACCATATGACAGGGTACCGAGGAAAAGATGTTCACTATACTGGGGGACTATGGAATTAAAAGTAGATTATTAAAATCAATCAAAGGCATTTATGCTGACAATTGGTCTTCGGTGGGAATTGATGGTAGAATGAGTTCCTGGTCCAGGGTACTTACAGGAGTTAGACAAGGCTGTAATCTTTCACCTTTGCTGTTCGTAGTTTACATGGATCATCTGCTGAAAGGTATAAAATGGCAGGGAGGGATTCATTTAGGTGGAAATGTAGTAAGCAGTTTGGTCTATGCTGACGACTTGGTCTTAATGGCAGACTGTGCCGAAAGCCTGCAGTCTAATATCTTGGAACTTGAAAATAGGCGCAATGAGTATGGTATGAAAATTAGCCTCTCGAAGACTAAATTGATGTCAGTACGTAAGAAAATAAACAGAATTGAATGACAGATTGGTGATACAAAGCTAGAAGAGGTCGATAATTTCCAGTATTTAGGTTGTGTGTTCTCCCGGGATGGTAATATAGTAAGTGAGATTGAGTCAAGGTGTCATAAAGCTAATGCAGTGAGCTCGCAGTTGCGATCAGCAGTATTCTGTAAGAAGGAAGTCAGCTGCGAGACAAAACTATCTTTACATCGGTCTGTTTTCAGGCCAACTTTGCTTTACGGGAGCGAAAGCTGGGTGGACTCAGGATATCTTATTCATAAGTTAGAAGAAACAGACATGAAAGTAGCAAGAATGATAGCTGGTACAAACAGGTGGGAACAATAGCAGGAGGGTACTCGGAATGAGGAGATAAAGGCTAATTCAGGAATAATAATAATAATAATCGTATGGCCTCAGCTACCGTTTGCAGACATTTCGATTTGACGCCATCTGGCTGTCTGCTCGTCAATTTCGACGTTCCGGTTTACTCTGTCTGCCATCTAGCGGACCTAGAGTAAACCGGATCTCTCTTGGGCGTCTATGGCTGAGATTTAATGAATTTTGTCGGGTAAATACCAAATGTATCACCAGAGATCTTTTACTTGCCGACATCGTACGACATGGAGTGTCGAATGGACTTTTTTCCGCCCTTCAAAAATCCGACTACCTCTGCCGGGTTTGAACCCGCTATCTTGGGATCCGGAGGCCGACACTCTACCACGGATCCACAGAGGCAGCTAATTCAGGAATGAACTCGATGGATGAAGCTGTGCCCATAAACCGGCTTTGGTGGTGGGGTCATGTGAGGCGAACGGAAGAGGATAGGTTACCTAGGAGAATAATGGACTCTGCTATGGAGGGTATGAGAAGTAGAGGTAGACCAAGACGACGATAGTTAGACTCAGTTCCTAACGATTTAAAGATAAGAGGTATAGAAATAAATGAGGCCACAACACTAGTTGCAAATCGGATATTGTGGCGACGTTTAGTAAATTCACAGAGGCTTGCAGACTGAACGCTGAAAGGCATAACAGTCTATAATGATAATGTATGTATGTATGTATGTATGTATGTATGTATGTATGTATGTATGTATGTATGTATAATCAACATGCTCCTGCATAAGTTAGCTACATTGGTTCTACGATGTTAATGCGTACCTGGTGTTCATGTGGTAAGAATCTTGAAGCAACTACGACTGGTTTCTAATTTCCTCAGAACCTACCTAAAGTGTAGTACTGAAATTTTTGCCTCTCATTGACATTATTATTATGTTTGTATGGATCTGTAATGGTAGAAATACCACATATAGTTTATTTATATATAGTTTTAAAAATTAAAATTAAAAAATGAAAACCTCATTTAAAAATCCATATTTTAGATTCTAGTAACTACGATAATGATAATAATAATGTTATTTGTTTTGCGTCCCACTAACTACTTTACGGTTTTTGAAGACGCCGAGGTACCAGAATTTAGTCCCGCAGGAGTTCTTTTACGTGCTAGTAAATCCACCGACATGAGGCTGTCGTACATGAGCCCCTTCAAGTGCCAGAGGACTGAGTCATAATCGAACCTGCCAAGTTGGGGTCAGAAGGCCAGCGTCTCAACCGTCCAAACCAGTCAGTCCGGCTAGTAAAGACAGATGTAAGAGAAAAGATAATAAATGTATTAACAACGTATCGATATCCTATCAAAAAATTTTCGTTTACGTTGCACCGACACAGATAGGTCTTGTGACGACGATGGGACAAGGAAGGGCTAGGAGTGGGAAGGAAGTGGCCGTGGCCTTAATTAAGGTACAGCCCCAGCATTTACCTGGTGTGAAAATGGGAAGCCACGGAAAACCTTGATATCCTATCAAAATTTAGTTTCAGTACCTTGGACATTTCCAGAGAAAGTGGGATGTAAATCTGTTTAATTTAACATTACCGGGATAGGCATTTTATATTTATGTAAACATCAAGTAACAATACATTTCAGCAGGTTATTTTTCAAAGCAGTGAAACCCCCCCCCCCTCCAGGACGTTTAATTTATGAGCCGCGAACGGACAGTGTAACACTGCAGCTACTGGTGGAAAACATTTGGGTTATTTAATATCATCACAGGAACTCATAATAGCGTGCACCGAATGTTCCTCGTACATACAAAAAAAAAACTATGAAATCAAATAATGTGTGTATTGCAATAATGTAAACCACATTTCCACCAGTTAAATGTCAATATCTATATTTTAACTCGGTACAGCAGCTATAATTAATACACCAATTATGTATAATTTCACGTGTCAGCGAGCGAGATGTCTGCGTGGTACATGTTGTGTAACTGTAAGCTTAAATGGGGGAATCTCCAACGTTGGCAGCTTTGAAGATGGTAGCAAGTGACCATTCATATGCTAAATCAGCCATTCCCAAAGTGGGGTCCACGGACCAATAGGGGGCCACGACGACAATACAAGGGGTCGGCAATAATAATGTAAGTTGTAACTATTCAAAGAGTGAATTTATATTGAATACACACAATTCAGAGATCATTAGTAACTATGTCTTCACCGTTGTATAACTTACATACACTACATGTAACTCTTAATTTGGCCGAAGGATGGTACAAGTTAGCAGAGGAAAAAGAAGGAATACTACAAGACAGGGTAAGTGATGTAATTGTGTGTACTAGCTAGTATCCACACTCAGACCATATTGTCCGCCTCTGGTTGAGAGAATCTCCCGAAACAGAAATCTCTTCTTTGAAACTGCCCTCCCTTGAAATATATCAACTAGCCGAAGTATCTTGGCAGAGAGAAAGTGAAAAATAAATTGAAATACGATATGTGTGCAGAATCAGATGAAGTGACATGCGTAGTTGCATGAAGTGCTATGAATGTATCACAACTCCACGTCTCTGATTGATTTTTGGGTCCAAGACATCCATGACATACCCTACAATTTCTAGAAAGGAAATATTGCGCTTAATGCCTTTCCTGACAACGTAACTGTGTAAGTGTGCCTTTTCTGCTCTCACACAAATGAAAACGAAGTACATCAACAGAGCTAATGTAGAGGCTGATCTTCGGCTTCTACTGACTACGCTTGTACAACGTTTGGTCTTTGATCCAACAACCGCAACTAGTGAATATTTTTCAAGTAGGTTTCCAGGTCCAGACTGTTGTAATAATTAACCAAGTGTCACATTGATTAATCATTTCTCTGCATTTATAAAGTATTTTTAAGTAAATGAAGTTGAAGTAAAGGTTTAAAGAAAGTAAATATTAGTCCTGAATTATACGAATAAACTCAAACGGGCCTCAGAGAAGAAAGTTTGGAAAACCCTGTGATAAAGCATTGCCCTATTTGAAACCACAGCCACAGCTGGCCTCTTTCTTTCTCAGCGACACTGAAAGCCTACGTATTATTGCACTCCCATGCCAATTTCCAACAAGTCGAAGGCCTGTTCGGTATTTCAGGGTGGGAGAGAGTGAGTTAGGCTGGAGTTGCAATAAAGGTTGGGACCAGTGGCCACAGGTAATGTCTTTCGTCCCATGTCAGCAGGTCGTAAAATTGCTTGGTGCACGTGGTTTGTAGGGTAAACGGTATGTGCAACAGAAAATTTCGTGTATTATGTGGAATTAGAGCAGTATTGTAAACTCACTAGAAAAAATATTAGTCATCCCTGGAGAAATCATTACCAGCATCATTTAATACGACGTAGCTCCGCCTCTGAACTTGATAACCGCTTGGATTCTGTCAGCAAGTGTTTCCACAAGGTTGTGCAGATAGGACTCCTCCATATTAAGCCACTCGCTAAGGATTTGATCACGCAAATCCAAAAAATTGCGGGGATGCTGATGTCGGAGTTTTACAAGCTAATCGAATATGTCGCACGGATTATCAGTGGGGTTCAGGTCAGGCCAATCGGGATGTCATAGGGTGGGAGAGTTTTCATAAACCCAATCACATATGCGCCCAGCCCGATGAACTTTGCAGTTGTCATCTTGAAAAATCGAGGCATCAATAGCATAATCATTATGCAGATGTTGTCTGAAAGGCAACACCTGATCGTCCAGAAAGTTTGAATAAACATGGTGGTTTATACTGGTGGTCACCTAGTGAGCGGGCCCAAACCATGAGACGAAAAACACCCTCAAAACATCACAGACCTACCTCCGGCTTGAATCTAACGTTCCACACATACAGGATGAAATGCTTCATTTGGCATTCGGTGCACTCAACGGCTTGCATCTTTGGAATATATGAAAAAACACCATTCATTAGATCACATTACGTTCCGCTAGTTAGATATTGTCCACGTTAGATGATTTCTAGCACATTCAAGACGCGCGGATTTATGTGCCTGTGTGAGTAATGGCCTCTTGCGAGGTGACCGACTCCAGATGTTCATTGCATGCTGTCCCCGTCGCAATTTTCTATCGCTAGCAGGTTTGGATGGATCTTCATTCATTGACTGCAGCAATTCCTGTCAGGTTTGGAAGCGGTTTTGATTCACAAGCCGTGAAATGCGTCTCCGTCCCTCTCAGCCAGGAATTTTTTCCGACCACAATTCTTACTCCGAGTTCGTGACCACGTGTAGTACACCATTGCTTGTAGACACTTTGAACGGTCCGCTGCGAGATATCAACAAGTCTAGCACATCCATGCACCGTATGGCCATGGGCACAGCCAAACACGATTGTCCCTTTTTACGACTCTGTCACATCTTTACATCTACCAATGCTGACGTACACTATCCGCTTGAAATATCAATATCTCACTGATCGCTACTGCCTTATGCTCACGTAGAGGCGGTGTGCATGAGCTTGAGCACGGGACTCATTCGCTGCGCCATCTGTACAGGCTTAACGATCCATCTCTGCGCTCGCACTAGGGTGACAAAATTTTTTGTCCTGTGAGCGTTTGTGCTAGGGTTGTATAGGCATACCGCTGAGCAGGACCGTTGTGCAGATTGCCTATCAGCGCCTATCACTTTCGACGGCCATTAAATCCGTTATGGCAGGTCGTCAACTGTTTGTGTAGTCCTCTTCGTCTGGTGTTTCCGTGGACCTCCTGGAGGGCGAAACGGGAATATTTCTTCTCTGGCCGCACCGCAAAGATTCCAGTACTTCGTCAACAGTGATATAAAAGGAGCGTCGCAGCTAACAGGAGAATCAGTGTCTGATTGTTGAAAGGATGTCGTCGTGGTGGCTTGTTGGAGTGGTGTTTGAGAGTTGTCACCGTTGAATGCATTGGAATAGTGTGTCGGAGAGCGATGCTGAAATGTTATTGTTGTTTTTGTTGTTGGTGGTGGTGGTGGTTGTGGTGGTGGAGGTGGGTCGAGCTGTTTTTCGTGGCCATAAGGCCTATCTGTGTCGGTGCGACGTAAATCAACTAGTAAAACAAAACAAAAAGGAGCTGTTTTATTGTTGAGTTGTATGTGCTGAGTAGTTTGGAGTGTGGACCAGTCACGTTAATTGTGAGTTAATTGTAATGAGTTGATTGTACGAGTTATCGGCCTTGTCTGGAGTTGAGCCAAGTGAATTGCCGTCGCGCTGAGCTTAAGTCAACAGGGCGCACGTTCGAATCCAACTGCAGGTAAGCGCTGAGCGAAGAGACTGGAGCGTGCCTAACGAAATCAAACGAGTAGCTATCTATCAAGGTAACAGAAGGAACGCCCGTACCAGATAAAAGTACTTCCCAGTTGGAGACAGCCTGTGAGGAGTAGAGATTTTGTAAATAGTCGTTAATAATTGTACTGCTCTCATTCATTTACAAGTATAATGGTGTTAGTATGGGAGGGGTGGGGGAAATCTACGCAATATTCTCACCAAGGCGCACGTGATTATTGCTTTAAGGGAAGACACAAGTAAGTAACCAACCTTCTTAACACTAATCAGAAAAGGAAGAGGAGGAGTTTTGATCCATCGAGGAATGAAGTTGCCAGAAAAAGGGAGGTACAGACCACCAAGGGCGTGAAAATGAAGGAATCTCTAGACCTCGCAAACGTAATATCTTTGGAGAACAAGAGTTCACTAGAGGCAGTCAGATACGAAAAATGAAAGTGAATGCAGTGTCAGACTAGGCAAGGAGCGCCTTGGTCGTCCATCTACACACCCGCGTTGAAATCCCCTGGGCTCTCCATTTTAGTCGGTTCGTATGACCGACAAAGCATAGCGCAGATTTGTTCTCCGCCCACAGCAACTGGAGTTAACTCATTTCTCATGGGTCCAAATGCTTATTCCTCCAAACATTCAGTACATAAAACACTGAGAGAACTATGTCTTCTATGGGTCTGGGTTCTTCTTAAAAGCAATAATAATAATAATAATAATAATAATAATAATAATAATAATAATAATAATAATAATAATAATAATAATAACAATAATACCCGTGAGGGGATTTGCCGGTTACCTCAATCGGGGAAGCTCGCTGGCTCTGCCGCCAGCAGAGTCAGAGGGTAGTAGGGAAATAAAAAAAAACCGCCGTGAAAAAAAACCGGTCCCTTGCCAGCGTTACGGCGAAGACTGGTAAATGACCAGAAGCCAGAAAACATCTTGAGGCAACCTCTAGGGCTAACAACCCTAGTTGTAAAAGGATGGGTACCCGTCCAAAGCAAAGTCAAGTCAAAAAGCACGATGGCACAACATTTCAAGAAACATACCCCAGGGGGTAAATCTTCGGATAAATCCCTCGTCGTGAACGCCAAGGCGCACGAGTCTCGTTCGGAATCTGGGGGAGACTCGACATCATGCAAGAGACGAGTCGGAGCGTCTCGGTGTACCCCGAAGAGTCAAAAACTCAGGCCAAAATCTAAAACCTTTCTAGCAACTTCCAACATAAATTCACTTACACAAACTGGCAAGCTGAAAACCCTCACGAAAAAAATCAGATATCCATAATGGCCCTACAGGAAACAAGGTACCCAGATGAAGAGATTTTTGAATCCGAAGGTTACCGATTTTTCAAGAGCAAAGCGCAAAGAGGAATCCTCAATGGAGCTGTGATGCTTGGAACCGCGTTTGCTGTTAGAACCAAGATCCTTAAATCGGTTGCAAATTTCGAACCTGTGAATGACAGATTGTCTATACTCACAATTAAATGCGCGAACAAAACCTACGCCCTAGTTAACGCACATGCTCCTACAAACGATAAGAACAAGTCAGATCCAGACGAAGTTTATAATTTCTGGGACCTACTGGATGAAAAATTAAACAAAATCCCCGAACACCACGTCAAGCTTCTTTTGGGTGACTTCAATGCCCAACTAGGTCGTGAACAGAAGTACAAGAAAGTTATAGGAAATTACACTGCTCACAAAAGAACCAATCCCAACGGCAAAAGACTGGTGTCCATTTGCGAAAATCACAACTTGCAGGTCATGTCGACCCACTTTCGCCATCTACCCAGAAAGCAAATGACTTGGCGTTCTCCCGTCCAAGCTCTCGGAGAGTTCCAAATTGATCATGTTGCAATCTCCAGGAGAAACAGCCCTGAGATTATGAATGTCAAGGTAAAGAAAGGCATCAATGTGGCCTTAGATCATTATATGCATCTTATCAAATTCAAACCAATTCCTGCAAACACAAGGAAGACAACCAAACAGATCACACGCTTCGACAATGATAAACTTCGGCAAAGGGTCGAGGAGTTCCAGGAGAAGGCTAGACCAAATGACTGTGACTTTAACAACGCCAAAAGTCTCCTTGTTGAGGCCGCCAAAGACGTTGCAGAAATCAGAGAAGCAAGAAGCATGCCTGGCGGAATGGTACCTGCGAAATCAGTCCTCCAAGAAAGACTAAATGCGTGGAAACAGTACTACTCTACGAAATCAGAAAATTATTGGGAAACCTACAAAACCCAACGTGCCCAAGCAGATAGGGTGTTCAGAACTGAGAAACGTAAATACGAAAAATCTCTCATTGAAAAGATAGAACAAAACTTTAGGAAGAATGAAAGCAGAGAGTACTACAGAGCCTTCAAACGCAAACTCACTGGCTATAAACCACCATCTCTATACTTTGAGCGAAAGGACGGCACACTGGCGACGTCAAATGAAGAAAATTGCAGCATTTTGGCTGATTACTTCAAGAATTTACTTAATTGCTCTAAACCGCAAAGCGCCATTGAGACCAAGGAACCCTTACTCAGGTACCCAGATTCCAGACCACCCGACAGAGATGAAATCAAGCGCCATATTGCCCGTCTCAAAAATAACAAAGCACCCGGGGAGGACTCAGTAGTAGCAGAACTATGGAAATATGCCCCAGAGGAATTACTTGATATCTTGCAAAAGCAAATAGAATAAATTTGGAACAAGGAGACCCTACCCGAAGATTGGAAAATAGCTTTGATCCATCCATTACACAAAAAAGGCAGCATGAAGAACATCAACAACTACAGAGGAATATCTTTGCTACCCGTGACTTACAGAATTCTATCACTTGCCATCCTGGAGCGTTTGGAAGCACAAGTCGAACATCAAATAGGTGAATACCAAGGAGGGTTCAGAAAAGGTCGCTCAACAGCTGAACAGATCCAAAATCTCAAAACGATCATCAGATATTGTACCCTAAGGTCCAAGCAGTATGTGTCTGTCTTTGTGGACTTTAAGAAAGCGTACGACTCTATTGACCGGGAAGTCCTGCTAAACATCTTAAATGAATTTGGAGTTGATGGCATTAATTAGAGCCATACTGACCGATACAAAATCCAAGGTGAAGTTCCACGGATGTCTCTCGCATTCCTTTGACATCAAAACAGGAGTCCGACAAGGTGATGGGCTATCCCCGATACTCTTCAACTGTGTTCTTGAAAAGATCATCAGAACCTGGCGGGTGAGATTACAGGAAACCAACTACTGTCCATTGAGAATAGGAACCAAATCCAAGGGGATCGCAACATACTGCTTAGCATTTGCCGATGATATTGCTGTTCTCTCAAACGACATAGAAACCGCTAGAGCTCAAGTTGAAATTTTAAAGGAAATTGCCGAACAAACTGGTTTGCAGATATCGTTTGAGAAAACAGAAGTAATGACTAACATCAAAGAGGCTCCTCCAAAACTCCATACAAAATACGGGGACATCACCCGAGTAGACAAATTCAAATACCTGGGTGAGATCATCATTAAAAATGGACTGGACAAAGAAGCACTTCAGGAGCGAGTAAGCAAACTGGAAATAGCGTACCAAACATCCCGCACAATCTACAACAAAAAATGCCTTTCCCAAAACACCAAGATATGTCACTATGAAACAGTTCTGAAGCCAGTAGTTCTATATGCATCCGAAACCGTGTCTCTAAATGCCAACAAAGTACTCCTTGAAGAACTGGAGAAAAGAGAACGCAAAATTGTGAGAGGAATCTTGGGATCAAAGTTCAGATGGAATCCATCAAAAAAGATGCAACAAGGAAGTCTACAGCAAAATAGAGAAAATTACCGACACAATCAGAAAAAGACGGGCACGATTTTACGGTCATCTGAAAAGAATGGACGGAAGAAAGTTAACTAAAGAAATCTTTCACTTTTTTTATTCAAACCCCAAAACCACAATTCCCTGGTTTAGAAATACCAAAGAAGACCTGCAAATGCTACATATCTCAGCTGAAGACGTCCTTAACAGAGATCTCTTCCGCAAGAAAATATTGACGAACGGGCTAAACCGAGACGAGCAACAGAAGAGAAGACACGGTGCCCCTTAAACAGAGGAGCGTAAGCAGGCCCACTCACAAAGAATGAGGGAAATTTGGGCTCTAAAGAAGGCCAAGTTCAGTGTCAAATGCAACAAGACTTAACGTGGTCCTTGATGGCCCCAGCGAATTTAATAATAATAATAATAATATTAATAATAATAATAATAATAATAATAATAATAATAAATAATAATTATAATTAATAAGGGAAGACACAAGTAGGTAACCAACCCTCCTAACACTCTCATTATAATTAATTATTTATTATTATTATTATTATTATTATTATTATTATTATTATTATTATTATTATTATTATTATTATTATTATTATTATTATCTGCATCATCAATATTTTTATGAGTTTTCTTACATCGCATCGAAGTCTGATAGTTACGAGGATAGGAGCAAGAGCAAGAAGGAAGCGATTGTAGGTGGTAAAATCTTATTACGTGCCTGGCGTAAAAGATACCTTCAGAGCTTTTAGCCAAGAAGACGAGGAATAGACAGGTGAGAACTAGAAGTTTTTAGCTTAAAGCTTATAACTAATACTGACTAGAAAATCTTGTGGTAGGTGAGAGGAGGCAGGGGGAATTAAATAAAGTTAACTGTCTCTTTACGTGGGTACATTGGCTTCTTGCACTAGATAGACTTGGTTGAAATGCTACCCTATTCGATAGTTAATGAACGTTTTAATTGCTTTCTATTATTGACGTATACTCAAACATTTGTGTAATTGCTCAGTAGTAAAATTGGATGGTTCTGCCGCACCTCCGCCGCCGCCTCCGCCGCCGCCGCCGCCGCCCGCGGGAAATTTGAATTTTGGCGGGAAATTTGAATTTTGGCGGGAGATTTGAATTTGTAAACAAAGCCACGTGCTTTTTGACAGCTGTCATCGACAACAACGCATCGCTAACCTCACTGCTGCCATCTTGACGGGCCTAAACCTCACTAGTGCCAACTTAACCTAACTAGCGTGAGGTAAACAAAGCCACATGTTTTTTGACAGCCACGTGCTTTTTGACAGACAACAACGCATCGCTAACCTCAGTACTGCCATCTTGACGGGCCTAAACCTCAGTAGTGCCAACTTAACCTAACTAGCGCGAGGTAAACAAAGCCACGTGCTTTTTGACAGCCACGTGCTTTTTGACAGATTTGTAAACAAAGCCACGTGCTTTTTGACAGACAACAACGCATCGCTAACCTCAATACTGCCATCTTGACGGGCCTAAACTTTAGTGGTACCAACTTAACCTAACTAGCGCGAGGTAAACAAAGCCACGTGCTTTTTGACAGACAACAACGCATCGCTAACCTCAGTACTGCCATCTTGACGGGCCTAAACCTTAGTGGTACCAACTTAACCTCACTAGCGCGAGGTAAACAAAGCCACGTGCTTTTTGACAGCCACGTGCTTTTGAGAGATTTGTAAACAAAGCCACGTGCTTTTTGACAGAAAACAACGCATCGCTAACCTCAGTACTGCCATCTTGACGGGCCTAAACCTTAGTGGTACCAACTTAACCTAACTAGCATGAGGTAAACAAAGCCACGTGCTTTTTGACAGCCACGTGCTGTTTTGACAGCTGTCATCCGCCATCTTTGAGCACTGTGCTGCCCTCTTTCATCACCTGTCATCGGCAGTGCTGCCATCTTGACGAGCCTAAACCTTAGTGCTACCAACTTAACCTCACTAGCGCGAGGTAAACAAAGCCACGTGTTTTTTGACAGCTGTCATCCGCCATCTTTAATCTATAGAGCACAGTGCTGCCCTCTTTAGCTACTTACCTTTGAAATGTGGTGGCGGATAATTTGAAAAATGCTTTTCGACAAGCAGCCATCTTTAATCCAGAGAGAACAGTGCTGCCCTCTATGTGGTGGCGGCAAATTGAAAAATTCCACGTGCTCTTGTTTGAAAACAAACTCACGTGCTTTTTTTCTGACAGCTACCATCCGCCATCTTGAATCTATAGAGCACAGTGCTGCCCTCTTTAGTTTGAAATGTGGTGGTGGTAAATTCCACGTGCTCTTGTTTGGAAACAAAGCCATGTGCAGCTGTCATCCGCCATCTTTAATCAACAGAGCACTGTGCTACTATCATGCGGGCAATTTCATCACCTGTCATCCGCCATCTTTAATCCACAGAACACCGTGCTGCCCTCTTTATGGCTACTACCTTAAGCTCGTAGTAGCGGGCAATTTGAAAAGTTCTGTTAGCTATCATCCGCCATCTTTAATCAAGAGAGCACCGTGCTGCCATCTTTAGCTAGATACCTTTGAAATGTGGTGGCGGCAAATTGAAAAATTCCACGTGCTCTTGTTTGGAAACAAACTCACGTGCTTTTTCGACAGCTACCATCCGCCATCTTTAATCAACAGAGCATAGTGCTGCCCTCTTTAGTTTGAAATGTGATGGCGGCAAATTCTACGTGCTCTTGTTTGGTAAACATAGCCATGTGCTTTTTTGACAGCTGTCATCCGCCATCTTTAATACAGAGAGCACCGTGCTGCCCTCTTTAGATGTAAATTCGTCACCTGTCATCCGCGGTGCTGCCATCTTTAGCTAGATACCTTTGAAAAGTGGTGGCGGATAATTTAAAAAGAAAAATTCTACAGCAGCCCTCTCTCGACGCTAATTGCATAAGATGGCGGCTATACATGACTCCTTAAGGGTGCTTACGCAAGATGGCTGCTATACACAGGTTCTTATGAGACGCCCTTGGGATGCTTGCGCAAGATGGCAGTTATACATGGCTCCTTAAGAGATACCCTAGGGATGCTTGCGCAAGATAGCGGCTGCTCTTATGGGACGGCTTAAGGGTCCTTGCACAAGATGGCTTGAGACGCCCTAAGGATGCTTGCGCAAGATGGCGGACACAAGATGGCAGCTATACATAACTCCTTATGAGACGCTTTAAGGGTGCTTGCGCAAGATGGTTGCTACTCTTATGAAGAATGCTAGCTTAGAGGCTAACGTGTCGTGATAGTTCGATTCATTAAATTTAGGGCTTAAATGCAAAATGTTAAATATATCGAAAACGGTGCACCGTAGAGCAAAACGGACAAAAATTTTCTGCCTAATACCTAGGTTCGCAGTATGAGGAACAAGAAAATCATAGTCTAATGATGGGATCAACGGTTCGGTTCCTACTTAGGCCCTTTGGCATTTGCTCTGTTTTAGCTTGTATTGAAGCGAGTCTTCGTAACATGATCAGGTCTAGCTATGGTAGAGAGTATAACGTACCGTGCAGGTTCGATTCATTAAATTCGGAGGCTTAAATGCAAAATGTTAAATATCTCGAAAACGATGCATCGTAGAGCAAAACGGACAAAATTTTTCCACCTAATACGTAGGTTCGTAGTATCAGGAACAAGAAAAATCATAGTCTAATGATGAGATCAACGGTTCAATTCCTACTTAAGCCCTTTGGCATTCGCAGCTATCTATTTCTACAAGATGGTGGCTGCTCTTATGAGAAACAAGATCCCTTGAGACGTCCTAGGGATGCTTACGCAAGATGGCAGACACAAAATGGTGACTATACATAGCTCCTTATGAGACGGCCTAGGGGTGCTCGCACAAGATGGCGGCTACTCTTATGAAGAAAGCTAGCTTAGAGGCTACTGCGCAAGATAACAGCTGCTGTTATGCATGTGGTGGAGGGCAATTTGAAATTCTATGTGCTTAATCAACAGAGCACCCTGCTGCCCTCTTTAGCTGAAATGTGGTGGTGGATAATTTGAAAAATTCTTTTGACAGCTATCATCTTTAAAAACAATGGCGACTATACATAGGCTGTTAAGGCCTTATCATTCTCCTCCTCCTCCTCCTCCTCCTCCTCCTCCCCCTCCTCCTCCTCCTTCTCTACCTCCTCCTCCGCCTCTTATGTCAAGGCATAGCTTTATATCGAACAAGTTTAAACCTGCATCGCGAAGGCAAGCGTATGCAGCGATAACATTATTGTGCATGTTTAGACTTTCGAAACATAAGAAGAGTAGAATCAAACGCTGTACTCGATACGACATGTGATCAGAACATTGATTGATGCGTTCAGAAAAACAAAATAAGTGATCAAGACTAGAATCGAACAATGTACTCAATACATCATGTGTTTAGAATATGTCAGGGGATACGCTTGTTCTAAGAAGATCAGATTGAAACATAACAAGACTAGAATAGAACACTGTAATCGATGTTGTTAACTTCAACATGTGATCAGAACATTGATTGATGTGTTCAGAACACAAAATAAGTGATCATGACTGGAATCGAACACTGTACTCGATACAACATGTGATCAGAACATTGATCGATGTGTTCAGAACACGAAATAAGTGATCAAGACTAGAATCGAACACTGTACTCAATACAACATGTGTTTAGAACATGTTAGGGGGTACCCTTGTTCTAAGAAGATCAGAATGAAACATAACAAGACTAGAATCGAACACTGTAATAGATGTTGTTAACCTCAACATATGATCAGAACATTGTTTGATGTGTTCAGAGCAAAAGTACAATTTTGATGATTTGCGCAGCTAACTCGCTCGGTAAACGATATAGCCAAAGTATAACTTCAAATTATTTACCTTCCATCATTCGTCTTGTGTGTAAAAATCAGTCGAACAAGTTATCGCATAAACATGGCTGAAAAAAAATCGTGATAGGGTATGGAACCCAGGGGTTACATCTTATCAGAAGGGCAAAAAGGATGAAAGGACTCTTCCTCCTCCTTACCGCACATTCCTTGTAGGGCTAATTGGCTGAAGGGCTAATGGGCAAAAGGGCTAATGAGCTAAAGGGCTAATGGGCTAAAGGGCTAAAGGAGCAACAACCTCGTCGATCGCTATCAGCAAGAACGCTTGTACTTTGTTAAGTGTAGAAAATTAATCTTTATTTGTAAATGGTTTCATGTTCAGAACAAGGAATGGAACCTAGGGGTTACGTCTTACGTAATAAAATCCCCGAGGTGCGATGAGTTACGTTTTTCGAACTAGTGTTTGGAACACTGAACTTTTCAAGATGATAGTAGAGAGTTTAGCAATGTTCTGTTGTTGGATTTTAAATTCCGCGCTACAACATGCATAAGGTGGTAGCCTTGAGGTTTACCGCCGTAAAGATGGCAAGAGTGAGGTTAACAATGTTCTGTTGTTGGATTTTAAATTCCGCGCTATAACATGCATAAGGTGGCAGCCTTGAGGTTTACCGCCGTAAAGATGGCAGCAGTGAGGTTAGCGACGCTCTATTGTCCTTCAAAGTGAGGTTAGGGTTCGTCAAGAAGACAGCTGTCAAAAAAGCACGTGGCTATGTTTGCCAAACAAGTGCACGTGGTCGTGACGTCACGGTCACGTAGTATGTTGCCTCAGCATGTAAAGTTCAATGTCTACACCTACGTAGTTAACACTCTTCTATGTTCACAAGATTTTTTAGGCCCGTCAAGATGGCAGCAGTGAGGTTAGCGATGCGTTGTTGTCGATGACAGCTGTCAAAAAGCACGTGGCTTTGTTTACAAATTCAAATCTCCCGCCAAAATTCAAATTTCCCGCCAAAATTCAAATTTCCCGCGGGCGGCGGCGGCGGCGGCGGAGGTGCGGCAGAACCATCCAATTATACTACTTTGCTCCTATTAAGGAGTAAACAGGGAAAGGAGGTCGCAGAGATTATACAGAAGATTTAGATACGTGTTACATGTTTATCAACAGAAACTAATTTCAGACAGCTTCTACACCGAAGAATTGCAGCGAACCACATACCCGAAGCAATTTTTAGTTTAGATAATGTTACCCAAGAAAGGAGATAAACTATTAGTGGATTGGTAAGATTTGATTCGTCTCATAATAGTGGGGTACGAAAAAAATATGTACTGCTCTAATTTGAAATATTCGGCCTGCCAGGTGCAGGTCTTTTTTATTTGACTCCCGTAAGCCACCTGCGGTTGAGGATGAAATGACGATGAAGACAAAACATACACCCAGCTCCTGTACCAGCGTAATTAAACATCGATGGGTAAAATTACTGGCCCTGCCGGGAATCGAACCCTGGAACCCTGTGACCAAGAGCCAGCACGTTAACCATTTAGGACAATTGGTTGCACAAGGAAAGTAAAGGGACATCTCTTCGCAGCCATCGGAAATTCGTTTAAGGACACGAGTTCCTGTCCCTCAATGACAGATGTACAAAATCTTTCATTAAATATAGTTATTAGATAACAATGATTCATTACATTTCTATTATACATTTAAAACGTTCTATTGTATTCCATGTCCTTGCGGTAACCCTCAATTGCGGACGGATGACTATCTTGTTGAAAATAAATATAATCTACTTTACTGCTATTACCGCTCTTAAGTTGGTAGACTCTAAACCTTTACGTCTCTATCTAAAATCACCCAGAGAGCATCAAACACTTACTATTTTTAATTATTCATATTCTCCCCGTCGGGCTATCTACCTCAAACCCGGATACAATTTGTTGTCTATATTTCTTGTGCCCCTCCACTTGTAAATCCCAATCGCCGCTACTGCTACAAACAGTTGTATGATTTAATATCACCATAGGAACTCATTTACGACCACAGCGAATGTTACTCGTACATATGAAAACATATGAAAACAAATAATGTGCATATTGTAATAATGTAAACCACATTACTCGTTAGTTAAATGTCAATAATTATATTTTAACTCGGTACAGGAGCGACTGTATTATTAATACACAAAGTATGTGTAATTACACGCAATTCATTAGTGTCACCGAGGTAGATGACTACATAGCTGTAAGCTTTAATTTTCGAGATGGAGAGTCGAAACTCCAATGACAGCAACTTTGAAGATGGTAGTGTGCAATGATTATGATATGAATATTAGCGTTTCAAAGACTAAATCGATATCAGTAGGTACGAAATCTGAGAGAACTGAATGTCTGATTGGGGATACAAAGCTGGAACAGGTAGATAATTTCAAGTATGTAGGATGTGTGTTCTCCCAGGATGGTAATATAGTACGTGAGAATGAACCAAGGTGTAGTAAAGCTAATGTAGTTAGCTTGCAGTTGCGTTCAACAGTATTGTGTAAGAAGGAAGTCAGCTCTCGGGCGGAACTGTCTCTACATCGGACTGTTTTCAGACCAGATTTCCAGTACGGGAGTGAAAGCTACTTAGGTTCGGGATATCTTATTCATAAGTTAGAAGTAACAGACATGAAATTAGTGAGAATTATCGCTGGTACAAACGGGTTGTAACAATAGCAGGAGGGTACTCGGAATGAGGAGATAAAGGCTAAGTTACGAATGAACTCGACTGATGAAGCGATATGCATATTCGTCAGCGTTAGTGGTGAGATCATGTGAGGCTAAAGGAGGAGGATAGGTTATCTTGGATAACAATGAAGGCGGTCGTGGAGGGTATGAGATGTCGAGGGAGACCAAGATGTCGATACTTAGACTCAGTTTCAAACGATTTAAAGATAAGAAGTATAGAACCTAACGAGACTACACAACTATTTACAAATAGAGGATTGTGGTGGCGTTAAGTAAATTCAGGGATGCTTGCAGACTGAACGCTGAATAATGAAGATGTATTTATGTGTGAAATTATTTTGGTGATTAATCGATGGTAGTGATATATTTCATCAAAGACATACCCGTTAGCACTGAAAATCCGTAATTCAGTGGTACGCGCAGTACTCCGCAACGCTTCAAAGTGGATGCTTGTTAAAGCATGGAATAATACACAACGACGGATTGTCTGGGAAATTTGAATAAAATTAGCAGAGCAAACGCTACGTCCCCTCCTTTTCGAATCAAGTTGAACGTGGCATCACATGGTATGGCAGCGGACAGAGTGTGATATGAGATGGCAGCACGGGGGTTTGAAATTGTGTTCACACACGCTATATTGGGACTGAGCCTGTCACTGTGTATATTCACTGTTTCGCTATTTAAGCAATTTTAATGTACTCCTTTTCTCGGCAGTGTTTTAGAACGGGAGATAGTGGGTTCTAACTCCAGTCGGCAGCCCTGAAGATAGTTTCCCGTCGTTTCGCATTTCGCATTTCCACACAAGGTAAATGTTGGGACTGTAGCTTAATTAAGGCCACAGTCGCTTCCCTCCCACTCCTAGGTCTTTCCTGTCCCATCTTCGCCGTAATACCTCACTGTGTCGGTGTTTCGTAAACTCAATTTGAACAAAAATAGTGTTTTAGATCTTCAAGTTGGCGCTGCCACAATAGGCGCAGCCGATCCTCATGCCTAAGCGGAAGTGGTGGTTGCGGTGGTGGTAGTGGTGGTAGAGGTGGTAGTGGTGGCAGTGGTGGTTGCGGTGGTGCTGACGATCCCCCTCCTCTTCTTGTAGCATCCACGGTGTTATGCAATAATCGTATACCTTTTGTGCTCGTGCAAAATTTGTAAGAGTTAATTAAACCTACAAACTCTTCTGGGTACACCTCATCTATTAATCTGCGAAAGAGTACCCACAGGTACCGACGAGAAAATGTTGCTGTATTAGAGTAACCGCATCAGCAAACTCACGCAGACTCGCGCAGACACGCAAGTGAGTACAGCCAGAATTACATCTATCGAGTAGTGGTCCGAGACAGTGCATTCGGCCGAGTGCTCGACTAATGTGTTATGTACAGTCAGTACTCGGCCTAGTACCGAGCAAGTGGTTAGGGAGTACCCACACCACCTACCCAATCATCTCAGCACTTCACTCGGTCGGTGTACTCAGTCAAGTCAACTGAGTAGGAGTGTTCTTGTGTTGTCTAGCGCTCTTCGATTCTATTTCTTCAGTAAACCTGTAATTTCACTTTTGCTGGAATAGCAGCGGGCAAGACAGTGTCTGCTTTTTAAGCAAGAAATCAAACTCTTGTAACTACAGTATAACAATCTATATTCTATGAGATCTTCAGTTTCAGATTCCCTTAACAGTGTTGCTGTTCCTCCTTTATTATATCCAGGATCTTGTTCATAATCGTTTTCTATTACTGCTGATTTCATCTTCGATTTCCTCTATTATGGCAGGTATGATCAAGTTCTGCCTTTGCTGGCGGGACCTAGTGTTTATAGTGCACTATGTCTTCTGGTAGGGGCTAGACCAATTTTGTTACTTTCATTGATCTGTCTCTGTCTTACCCTTGGATTTGACACAATGAAAGTGACTGAGGTATGAGCGATGCTAGTAATGCCATTCCTTACGCAGCCAGTCCCTACTACGAATGGTGTGAAACTGTTGCTCATAGGGTCGGTTGGTGCATGCATTTCGGTGGGCTTGGCAGACTGATAGGTAATAGCAACTTTTGGCTCGGTGAGGAAAGCAACGGGAAACTACCTCACTCCTCATTTCCTTAGTGCGCCTCTTCAGTGATGCCTAGGCCATCTATGACAGCTAATGGCGGAACTGTTGAGGATCCAACCAGCCTTCGGGCTGATGACTAAACATATACATACATGATCAAGTTGCAATAGTGTTTAAAAACTCTCTTAATGTTCCTCCTTCGCGAAACGTTGTTACCATATCCTTTAAACATTGCAGTGCTCTAACTCGTCGGCTTTCCCTTCCTCATGCAACCACATCTACTCCTCAGAAATAATGAAAACGCGAAAAAAGGTAAGATGGGGAGGATGTAGTAAGAACTCGATGGAGGAGAGACAAAGTATGATGGTTACGACGAACATGGAGTCGCGACCACTCTAATGTTAGGAAATATGGTGACACGTGGTCATATGTTCTTAAACTGCATATATATCACACACATGCATTTTGAGCGCGCTGCAGCCTTAGGGAAAATTGCAGTTTCACGTCATTGAAAACAACATCACAATAGTCAAAATGTGGCATTACAAGAGCCTCAATTAATTTCTTTTTAAGCTTCATTGGAGATATACGTTTATATTTATATAAAGAATGTAATGCTGAGTAAACTTTTTGACAGATATGTAACACATGTGGAGACCAAGTCATGCGTTCGTCCATGATAACACCGAGATTCTTAACTTGTGATACAAAATGAATTAGAACATTCTGAAGGATTACTCTTGGCAACGGACGTTTAGATATACTCGTTATTTGACTTTGATGGCCAAGAAGGATTACTTGGACTTTGTAGGTTTCAATTTCAAGCCGTGCGCAGCAGACCAATCACTAAAAGCCTGTAAGTCAATGTTTAGTAAGTCGATATTTTCCTGGAGGTTTCGTGCTGTAGAGTCTGTGTAGAGTTGAAGATCGTCAGCGTACATATGGTAGTTTCAGTGTTTCAAATTCGATGATATGTCATTCACAAAGAGTGCGAAAAGAAGAGGACCAAGTACAGAGCCTTGAGGGACTCCTCTGTTCACGTGGCGCCACGAGGAAACGATTCCATTATTACCTTTCACACATTGTTGACGTCCGTGAAAATAAGAATGCATCCAAGCAATCGTACTCTGAGAACAACGTACAGCCTTCAGTTTTACAAGTAAAATGTCAATGTCTACGTTGTCGAAAGCATTACTGTAATCTAGTAGTACCAGAACTGTGAATCGTCCTCTGTCTATTGCTTGTCTAACATCCTCAGTCACTTTAAGAAAGGCTGTAGTTGTACTATGTCCTTGTCGGAAACCGGACTGGAGAGGATTAAGGAGATTGTGCGTTCGAAGGTACTCAGACATTTGTGTATGGACTACATATTCTCAGAGTTTAGACAAAACTGATAAAATACGATTGGACGATAGTCTCCCTCGTTCGAAGGCGTTTTATTTTTAGGAAGAGGTAGCACAATAGCCTTCTTCCAAAGAGTTGGATATGTGGAGTATAGAAGAGAGAAATTGATTATATGAGTTAAGGTTGGTAATATACAATCGAGGATTAGTTTGACCACGTCAGTCCCAATGTCATCAATTCCTTTTGATTTCGTGCTTATTCTAAGGACTGCTTTTCTGACTTGGAGGGGCGTCAAGTGACTGAAAGAATTTCTCTCTGTCAGGGGTAGGGTGTGTACCGTAATAATTCATAAGTCTCTGTTTGTCGTCAGGTCGTACTGCGGAGGAATTAGCAGTAAAGTACTCGTTAAGAGTCTCGAGAGGTATTGTAATTTCTTTCTCTGTTCTTGTTCTTCGTAAGTCCAAGCTTATTAATGGATTTCCAAATTGTCGTCGATGTTCTACCGTCAGGCGTGATTAAACTGTAAGCGTGTCGCAGTTTAGCATTTCGTATTTGTTGTGTTGTCTTATTTCGTAACTTTCTACATTCGTCAAAGTTTGGACGGTAGGGTCATTTTTGTACTGTATATGAGCGCAGTCTCTTTGTTTCATTAGTTGTCTAATTTCGTCATTTAACTACGGGGAGGGTGCTTTCGATATTCTCGCTCGCCGCTTTTGGGCATTCTTGTCAAATAATTCCGTTACTTTGCTGTTAAAGAAGTCAACTTTGTCGTCTAGATTGTTATAGTTCATTATGTCATACCAGGGTATTTTGCCTGCGTCCTCTAAGAGGCTATATTTATAATTTTCAGTGGTAGATAGGTGATAAATTTCTGGGAGGGTTTCGGTGGCCGGAGGTTATACGAGATATTTATTGCGTTATGTGCAGATATACCAGGTACGGAGGTTTGATCAACATTGAGAACTCTGTCTGAGTTGCTGGTAACTATAAGATCTAATAGTGTGTGCGAATGAGATGTATGGTGAGTCGGAGAGAGAGGTAAGATTTCCATATTACAGGCTTGAAACAATGTTCTGAGTCGTATGGATTCGGAAGAAGTTGTGTCAGTTAAGTCGGTATTGAAGTCTCCCATAATTATTGTGTTAGGGTAGTCTGGCAGTCGCTTAGTTAAGTCAGCTTCGAAATCTTCTAAGTGACCTGTATTCGGAGGTTTGTAAATTACTCCTACAAGGGCTTTAATCCCGTTCGTTGTTATTTCTACAAACATGTATTCTGGTTTCCTCTCATATCTGCCTGGGGAATGACCTTACAACTTAGGTTTGAGGCTGGTAGGAAATAGCCACATACCCCTCCACCCCCTTTGTGAGTGCGGTCATTTCTCAGAAGCGAGTAGCCTTCAAGATGACACAAAGAAGACTGGCTATTATCTGTTAACCATGACTCAGATACTAGCAGGACATGGAAAACAGGTGGAGTGAATATCTCGTCCATTCGGTTGGCTGCTAATATACTTTGCGCGTTTATATGGGATGTTGCGAGACGAAATTCTTGAGGATACTAGCGGTACTTTGGTCAAGGTTTGCGCTAGAGAGTGAGGGGAGTGGGGACAGCGGAAGGACGGGAGAGGGTAGCCGGTCTGAGGCGACATGAGGTTTTTGTTGAAATCGACTAGTGACGTCAGAGGAATTTGTTTTGTCACTTGTAACTCTTGCCAACTTGGAACGATGAGAGATAACAAAATGTACAGATAAATACAAAGAGCTAGGAGGAATTTAACATTAATGGAAGTAGTGAGGTGCAGGAATATAATCAACTGTGCCTAGAATTATCTATTATTTTTAAGTGCGACTCAATTAAGGGTGTTGTGTCTAAATTAACAAAATTAAAATTAAAGTTGTTAAACAAATAATTAATCATAAAGAAATAAGAAAGCAAATTCAATTATTTAGTAAAATATATAGATAAATAGTTGCAAAAAGAAATTTTAACTAAGCTACATAAAAAATAACTGACAATTCACTAAACTATTCTAAGATAAAATTTAACGATCTTGAGAGAAATAAATATGGACTAATCTAGGAATATAAACACACTGTTTGGTGCACTCAGTTCAGTGAATTGTTACATTTATCTGCTGTCACTGTCCTTAGGAATGTCACTCAGCCGGTTAATTCTAATTTTACTGCCATCTGGTTTCTTAATAATGATGTCTCCACTCGAGGTCCAACAATTGCTCTGATTAAAGCGGAGAATAGCAGCCTTAAGAATTGACAATCTGGTGGAGGTTAGATCCTCGCGAATAGTTACTGGGGTACCTTTCAATTTACGCTTATTGCGAAACACTTCCTGCCTTGTTCGATATGATGTGAATTTAACAATAATTGACCGAGGTTTCCCTGGAGATTTAGGTCCGACTGGGTGACTCCTATCAATGTCTTGAAAATTCACATTCACACCTATCTCCCTAAAACATTTACTGCAAGTTCGTCCGTATTTTCACTTACACTTTCCTGTACCCCAAAAATTCTAATGTTAGCTCTTCTACTGTAGTGTTCCAGTGAGTCGCATCTTGCAGCAAAGTCTTCCTTCATCTCGCGGATTTCTTGATTCCTGCTCTCGAGTTTTGCGTTCAGTTCTGCCATAATTTCAGAATTGAATTGGAGAGATTTTTCTAATTCCTTTATGACGAGTTCTGTCACACGCTCCGATATGGCGGCTACTATCTTTTCAAGGAACTTACCAGAGCTAATGGTTTCGTTTAGTATCCTGGTGACTGCCTCTTCAACAGGGTTGGCACTGCTGCGGTTGGCACTACTGCTCGGGTCACTGGTGTTGCGCTTGCTGCGGCCCATATTGCTTGAGAAATCACAACTTAATAGTGGTGAAATGAATGTTACAATGATTGATACTCGCTGGTTTGACTCAACACTGTATCACACACTCGTGTACCACTTATTATATAGCTCCCTTTAGAATAACATCTTCTAATTCACTTAAACTGAGGAGCCGGTCTTACGCACGTCCCTCACCCATGAGCCACTCAAAGACTTTAATATTACTTACAACGAGGGGTTACTTACGATGTATTCTACGCCACCATCCATAGAGGAATACAATTAAGTGGTGGTAGTGGTAGTGATGTGTTTTATGAGAAAGTACAATTAGGTAACCCAACCATCCCGTCTGACCTTCGGATGTCAAGTTTATGGGTTCGATTCTGGCTCCGACCGATGATGTTTGAATTTGCTCAGATATGGCGGTGTTGTAATGTTAAGCTAGCAGTAAGCTCAAACTGTGATACTGTATGCCGTAGTGGTAACCACTGGAAATACTTAAGTTATGTGTGAATTTGTGTACGAATTTGTTGGATTTAGAATGTTAAACTAGTAATATTTCTAGTAATCTTTCCTTGCCATGGAATTGCTTCTTTTACTCTTGTTGTAGTTGTGTTGTTGTGTAATTATGCTTTTACTTTACTTTATTAACACACTGCTGTTAGTGATCATTGCCACCGGGATATTTTCCAATTCCAATGTATTTGCTAATAATAATAATAATAATAATAATAATAATAATAATAATAATAATAATAATAATAATAATTATAATAATAATATAATATAATATAATATAATATAATATAATATAATATAATATAATATAATATAATAATTATTATTATTATTATTATTATTATTATTATTATTATTATTATTATTATTATTATTATTATTATTATTATTATTATTATTATTATTATTATTATTATTATAGGGTCAAGATCGAAAGAGAATGAGAGCTGACCAATGAAAGACGGACGGGAAAGGTGAAAATGAGGAAAGTGGCACGAGTAATTGGAAACAATGGCAGACTCAGCTACAGGCCCTGGAGTCACCAACCACCCGGTTAAGGTCTCACATTCGGCAGATAGTGCGTTCGCACCCCACTGTCAGCAGCCCTAAAGACAGTTTTCCATGGTTTTCGATTTTCACAGCAGGAAAATTCTGGGACTGTACATTAATTAAGGCCATGCTCGCTTCCTTCACACTCCTAGTTCTTTCCTATTCTATGCGCCGTAAAGCAAATTGCAAAACACAAAGCACATATCGGAGACAGTTTAGGGTGTTTAAGAGCTTTTACACGACGCTATAGGTTTTTTTGCAATTAAAAGAAAACATGCGATATCCCGCACGTTCCTGAAATGTATTTCAATTGAAGGTAGTTGAAAAATTAACGTTACTTCCTAAAATTTAATTTTTCAACTGCAGTACAGAAAGACTGTGTTTCCGTCAAGACAACTGCCCCTGAAAATTTACTTTTTTTCAGGGCAGTTTTGATATTTTTTCACACGCCTCCCAATGAATGCATCTTCAAGTAATATGGGATATATTAACTCTATCAGACCTAAAATGCTTCGAAAAAATCAAGGTTTCTTAAAAGGAAGCTAGGAGTCACCATCACAACCCCAAGTTGATTTTGCAAATTAACACTTTTTCATTGAAGAACATATTATTATTATTATTATTATTATTCCTCTTCTTATTCTCTTCTTCTTCTTGTACTATATCCTTATTGGATGTTGGCTGTCATCAGGGAGATCTGGTTGTCGTTCTCAGCAAATCGCAAAAGAGTGGCGATACTGAGACAATACCATTCTCCTAGATTTCTCAACCAAGATATTCTCCTTCCTCCCCTACTCCTCCTCCTTTCACTTTTACCTTGGAAGATGAGCTGAGGGAGTCTATATTTATCATTTCAAATGATGTGGCCAAAATACTAACATTTCTTCCTTTTTGATGTTGTATATTACCTCTAGCTCTTTGTTCAGGCGTCGCAGTACTTCAGTGCTAGGTATTCTGTCAATCCGTGATAGCAGCACATCTCAAAACATCGAACTTTTTTAGTGGTTTTTCTCTCTTAGGTTTAAGTCTTGGCACCATAAAGTAAGACATAAAATAAATATCACCGGAATAAACTGAGACGGAGACTGATCTTCCATCAATCCAAGTGGAATAGGAAAGAGAAGACGGATAAAATATGGACAGATTTTTACACCACAGATGCCAGGAATTAAAACACATATTCAAGAGATTGGCCACTCATGGTTTTCATAATGAAATATGCAAGGATATAATATCATGACCCAAATGAAAATTGCGTGTGCCAGTTGCATGAAACACAGTACGGCAGGTATCACATTACCGAGCGCGCAAACAGAAGCACTTCCCTGAGGGACTACAGGAAAGAATAAACAATTACAAATTTCTAATTAAGTTTTTATTCTCCCTTTACACAATTTTGCGCTGTATCTTCATAATTAATTAACGACATACTACTGCAAGCACGACAACAGACCTCACTCAAAGTTCACACCTTCTAGAAATTTGTACTAGAGGAATGTCTTTTCAAAGGTCCACCACACAAATTTTACAATAGAAACAAAATATTTATTATAGCTAAACGGCGAAAGTAATCAGGAAGCAGCACTACAGTAGTTGTTCTACGTCAAGCATAGATCCAGGTGCCAATAATATTACATCATTTGAGAATTGGATTTTAGCATATCGGATAAACATTTCGGACATAATATAATTTGATCCTCACAGTATTGTAATGGAACTGTTTTGCAGTCACATTAGATTAATGTGTATTGCATTTCCATGACATTATTGTACTCAAGATAGACTTGTCTGCCTCTGTAGTGTAGTCGTTAGCGTGATTAGCTGTCAACCCCAGACACCCGGGTTCGATTGCCGGCTCTGCCACGAAATTTGGAAAGTGGTACGAGGACTGGTACGGGGTCCACTCAGCCTCGGAAGATCAACTTAATAGAGGTGGGTTCGATTCCTACCTCAGCCATCCTAGAAATGGTTTTCGGTGATTTCCCACTTCTCCTCCAGTCAAATGTCGGGATGGTACGTAACTTAAGGCCACGGGCGCTTCCTTCCGTCTTCCTTACCTATCCCTTCCAATCTTCCCATCCCCACCACTAGGCCCCTGTTCAGCATAGAAGGTGAGGCCGCCTAGACGAGATACTGGTCACGCTCCCCAGTTGTCTCCCCCGATCCAAAGTCTCACGCTCCAGAACACTGCCCTTGAGGCGGTAGATTTGGGATCCCTCGCTGAGTCTGAGAGAAAAACCAACCCTGAAGGGTAAGCAGATTAAGAAGAAATAGACTTTCAGTTTATTAGGTTTTGTTCAGTACATTCCGAAGAGATGTTGAGCACAGAATAGATATGGTCAAGCGAACATCAGTAGGACCCACAACCTTCCGATATCACATCGGATGCTGTTATCAGTAGACCCCAGATAATTAGCCTCTAACAGTTTGGAATGCAAACTACTTTGGTTATCAGGAAATGTCGTCTAGCTCATTCTTCCGGGATGTGGCGAGAGTAACATAAAGTTAAGGGGTTCTGCTGTTCCGTACCCCTACTGTTCATGTTAAACTCGTAGCATAACCGTTGTGCAGTTGTGTATACTTGTTACTGGCTACAGTAAGTTTGCATTCAATGATGTTACCGCCTAAAAATCCGAAGTCTGCTTTTTAGTTGAACTATGGTGGTCCAGGTCATATTTTCTCTGTCGGAAAGGATCTAAGATACAAGTCTGTCCTGAATTCTGTGTAACGGGTCATATCTCGGCCGTACACCAGTTGGCTCATTGTGCTATCTGCTCCCAACCGTAGGTGCCATATCTTGATAAACGGTTGTCAAGGAGATACCAGCCTCTTAGTTATTACATCCAATAATGGAACGTGATCGGACCTGAGTGCCGGACCCAGGATGTATGGATAGGGTGCCTGCCTCTTACTCGATTCCCGGACAGGGTTCTGAGGGATGGTTCGTGGTCCACTCAGCCTACGTGATTACAATTGAGGATCGATCTGAAGGTGAGATGGCGGTCCCGCTCTAGAAAGCCAAGAATAACGGCCGAGAAGAATCGCCTTGCTGACCACATGTCACCCAGTAATCTTCAGGCCTTCGGGCTGAGCAGCGGCCGCAGTGTACGCCTTGCACCTACGGGGCAGCTGTGCCATGGGATTCGACGTGGCTGGGAACCGGAACCCATTCTATCTAGAAAGTGGAGGAACCTTCCATTTCTCGAGGTCGGTGTGGAATTAGAAACATCTTCGAATCAGTCTCTCTACGCCGGGCTGTTGAAGGTCCAAGTTCTTGACGTTCCACAGGCTATCACACGCATCCAAACATAATTAAACTCATTGTGTATAAACATAACACCAAAGTGCTTAGCGGCAGATTGCCAAATCTTGTCAAATTATGTCGCCAGACGCGCGACCTCCACATGGGCTCAGTCATCCTCCGCTAGTTGTTGGTGGTCAGGGATGATCATCAAGATGATTTCGTCATCTTCAGCCGGCTCCATCCCCACACGCTCCAGAGGATCAGATGCTGAGCTGTACATCCCGTTGAATGAATTGCTCCACTTCCGTGTGCTACCGCTGCTCTCTGACACCTACTGACGAAGACTTCTTGGGATTAATTGATTACTTAGATTTCCCTCTAGCCTTCTGAACGCGCCTACCGTACTTTCTGATTCATCTAGACATTTTGCAAATGTATAAGTCATGGAGTTACGGTAACCAGTGGTAGCTAACATGATTTACTCCTACGATACAAATCTAACGGTACCGTTTGCAAAACTTTAGTGCCACGGTGTCATGCGCTATAGGCCTACTACTTTTCTTGCGATGCACATTGGGCAAAATGATTCAATAACTGGTTACAATATAATACAGTATGCGAAGATCTACATACGTTATTATCCTCAGGTTTCTCGAGTTTTCGAGGTCACTGGTTTTGAATTTTATGTCGAAATTGTAAAATGCAAAATGGTGGATCTAACACGGAGAATCATATATCAACGTAGCGTCTTGCGACATCCAAATATTAAATTTTAAATTTTAAATCAAATATTACACCAGGTTTCCATTGCTTGTAAGAGAATTTTGCTGTTTGCTACAACTTCATTACTAATCCCCAAAACTTGTGCTGTTAAGGACACAGTTTCAAAAAATACCTGCTGCGCATTGCCACAGTACAATGGCGACAATAAAAATTGGAAGATATTGGGCAGCTAATTACTCCTGTTTCCCGTTAAATAAATGGAAACACAATAGAGTAACTTTTTTAATGTTACTACGGGACAATATCTTTTAGCCAACAATTTTCGCGAATATCGTGATAAGAGTTTAGAATCTACGTGTGTATGAAGTGGATATATTCGATGTAATCTTTGAAAATGTCTTTGGCATGGACTACCATCTAATTACTTGGAACAGCACACAATTTGAGACTTCGGGAACCGACAGTTAAATACATCCCCGATATAAGGTTTTAACCAACAATTTTTTGAATGAGATTTTCCTCTACGCTGTGGTGTCATCGTATGTCTTACATTCGAACTTCAAGCTGGCTTACAGCCATCAGCGCTTTGTCCTCCATGGTTATATATTCGTGACGGTAGCACTATATAGATTACATATGCGTAATACAAAATTAAATGAAATACATGAAATTATAATATTTACATAAAATTATACAGTTATTTACAAAATATCGGCCCAGAGTTCGGCCACGTTTACAGCACTGATACTGGCCTGTGCTAGATCAAGTTCTGTGAATTTAACATGGCACAGAGGGCAAGTAATAAGCAGTCGTGTCGTTTGTACCACGCCGCATTCACGTAGGGTCCCTTCAGGAGGCCCCATTTCTTCATATTGACTTTGGATTTCCAACGCCTGCACTTAGTCTGTTCAGTGCCCTACATGTAGTCCAGGTTTCTTCATGAGCAGGGGGAAACTTTTCCGCTAAATTTAAGCGTTCTGGATGAAAAGGGATCTTCTGATTCCGGAGTAGAAGACTGGTCTTCTTTTTATCTGCCCTAGGGACGGATGAAGAGTGCATAAAACTAATCCTGGACTTCAATAGGCTTGTGTCCATGTAGGGGGTGGAATGACCTGGTAGAAGCCCTTAACTTCTTCACACTTGCAGCTGATCTCAGAAGGGGCTATTCCTGCAAGGGAGTAAGGATGGATCATCAGTCAAGATGATGGACAGTGCTCGTGTTGGTTAATCATCATCTGTAATAGATCACTTAAATAAAATCCATAGACTAATTTAAATCTATACTTTGAAATATTTTCTTGATTTTTTCGTTATTGCTGTTATTTTTATTATTGCACTAATATTGTTTGCTATCATTTTTGTTCGAAGTGCATGTAAAGGATTTCTCTTCCGTAAAACATACTTGCAGATTATCTTCCACTATATCACTTCCAATTCATATATTACTGTATTTTTTAAACCTTAAGCTATAACAATAAAATAGTGTTTTGATAGATAAACTAATTTGCACAGTTGCATACGCAAGTGGTTCAGGTAGTGTACAGCATTAAATAAATCCCATAAACTATGTTCCTCTCTCCTGAAAAATGACTCATTTGTTGGTTATATCTTTATTCCAGGGATCCAATTATCGGCGACGTTGGCAGCGAGTACAACACAGACATATGGCTGGAAAATCCGCATCTGTGTACACCAATGTCATATATATAAAATTTCATGCTAGTAAGCTCGAAACACGTTCTTTTTCAGTTTGGCCAGGCATTTCAGTGATTGGAAACACTGTGCGTCGTTACAATCCCGAGTTAAACACAGGCTGGCCATGACTTCGCCGTTTATGAAACTAATTCCGAAGAATATTTTCATAATTGACATTTTCAACTTTATATTGGCTATTCAGTTATGCTTGAAATAGTATGAAGCTAAACTTATAATACATTCCTGTGTGACGATGAAAATTCTTCGCGGGTCACAGCATGCGAACGAAATGAAAAACGTATCTAAGTTAAAAAGTACATAACACTCTTGCGGAAATTTCAAACATCTTGAACTCAATTTCCCCGTCCTGCTACTTGCATAATTTTGTAATTGAGCTCTTTTCAGATTCTTATTATAAATATTTAAAATGTTTGTCCACTCGGACCGTCTGTTGTGCTGGACGGAGTGCCTTCATTTTTGTTTTATTCTCTCTGGAATTACCTGTCGGTGTATCATCAGGCATTTGAAAGTCCTACATTTTAGTCAACATCGAGTAATGCTAAACTCAAATCACTAAATGACCGCTCCAAAAATAGCAGTCGAAGATTCTCTTCAACCCGCAATACATTCTTTACTTAGCGGGTTGCTCACAGTTAAGGAGCATATACTTACGTACAGAAATCGGCGAAGAGAAACGATTAAAAATGATAAAGTCACTGGACAAACTTGCTATTTAAACCAAGCATGGTACACATATGACTTAATACTATCTGTAGGGAAATACCTCGAGGGTAAGACGCCCTACAGTTGGGGGTTGGTAGGGAGTAACATGAACATGTAACCGAAAGCAACCAATATCGGTGTTGAATACATAGTTTTCGGGGTTGCTGTGAAGATCAATAAAACTCCTGATGAGCAGGGCTAGGATTGTGATGACATATCACCATTTAATTGGTTAACAACAGTCATTGCTAACTTGTACAGAAATCCTTATCTTAGTTCCCATAAGAGGTATTTTCTTTTCATTTGTGCCATTTGTATTTTTAGGTCATTTTCAAAAATTATACGTCATTATTTGTACATTTTATAGAATTTATTAGACTATTTTATAATTTTTGTGTCATTTCTTTATATGTTTGAGGATTCTGAAGCATTTACGCATGTGGTACTGGATATTATCGCAACTTTAAGTGAGAGTCTTCACAGTGCTTTGTCAATCTGGCGACTAAAGAAGCATTGTTCACCCCTTACTTCTCTTGGAAATGTCCACATTGCAGGAGAGAGAAGTCTGCCTCGTGAACGGTCGTGATTTTCTTCTGAAGACGGGCAGCAAAGTTCTCTAAGAAACAGAAAGAATTTCACCTTGTTTTCTTGATATGTCTATCATAATGTCTATAACATATATACAGGCTATACCAACCCGATAGATAGATAGATAGATAGATAGATAGATAGATAGATAGATAGATGGATGGATGGATGGATAGATTGATAGATTTATCATCAACAGGTTATTTGCCCAATTATATATAGATGATTCAATAACACGGTATGTAGAACAAATACACCTTAAATAAATAAAATAAAAATGAATCTCCTTAAATAATAGCCATGATAATAATAAAAATAATGATAATAATAATTTCGTGTGGCTATTTCTAGCTGAGTGAACCCCTTGTAAGGCAGACCCTCCGATGATGGTGGGCGGCATCTGCCATGTGTAGGTAACTGCACGTTATTGTGGTGGAGGATAGGGTTATTATTATTATTATTATTATTTATTTTCCTTAAATTGTACATGTACAATTTAGGGGTGGTAGATGGAGAAATGGCAAGCCCCACATACACGGCAGTGCCTCCATCTCCACATGTGTGCATAAACTCTACTGAATATTTACATACAAACTTGTGTAGACAATTTTAAATTTACATGTTTACACTACAAACACTGTACCCTTAGAATAATAATTATCTTGATTTATCCTGAAAATAATAGAGTAAGAACACCCAGTCATTTATACTCTCACTCAGACCCCTGTATACACACTCATTCCCAACCACTCACACTCACACCCGCGCACGCATACACATTCGCCCACATACACCTGTACTTGCACCCATCCTTCTTGCAATTCTAATTTATACAAGTTATATACATCACATATAGGTTTATATTTACATATACATTTTCTTTACTTCGCGGAGGAAGTGAGGAAGAGGAAGTAGCTTTACCTCAGATGGTATAAGGTTCCACGTACGAGCAGCCCTTGAGTAAAACCCATTTAAATATGAGGTTGTTCTAGCGAAGGGAGGGACAAGAGTAACTCCTTGGCCTCTTTTAACAGAGCGGTAATTGAGCTGCAGGCGGTGGAAAGGGGAGAGGTGTGTGTGATCTTTCAGGGATTTCCTAAGGAAGGCTACATCTATTTGTGTACATAGCGAGTTCACTGGTGGCAATGACCTGGCTGTGTTTAAGGGGATGTGTTTGTTAATTAAACGTTCTGCTCGTCGCTGGATACCTTCTAGTTTCCTCATATTTTCCGTTGTAGTTGGATGCCAGGAAGGAAGGCCATATAATAGAATGGGCCGCACAAGGGAAATATAAGCCGTTCGTAGGGCTTTACTTCTTCCTCCCGAGAGACATCTACGGACGAAACCTAGCGCCCGGTATGCCTTACACCTCACTTCCTCCACGTGTTTATTCCATTTCAGATTGTCCGTAATGTGAATACCGAGCAGTCTGATGGAGTTAGAAGTCGGCAGTTGGATTCCACATAGAGTAGGTTGGTTCTGGAGTGGTTGTTTAGCTCTGCTTAGTCTTATATATTTACACTTCTTAATATTTATATACAATCTATTTACCTCACACCACAGAGCTATACTATCCAGATCCGATTGGAATTGTACAATATCATCACTGTTTTTCATGGCTCTGTAAATGACTGTGTCATCGGCATACTGCGCCATGGTCGAATTTACACAATCCGGTAAGTCGAGAGCATAAATCGTGTACAGGAGGGGCCCTATCACACTGCCCTGAATTACTCCAGAAGTAATTGTGGTTTGGTCTGATTTGGCTCCTCCGTACACAACACATTGCGTTCGACCCACCAAAAATGACCTCAACCATGACAGCAGTTTACCCGGAATGCCGTAGTTGCTAAGTTTTAACAGAAGTCTTTGATGTGACACCTGGTCAAAAGCTTTGCTCCAGTCCAGAGTCACACAGTCTATTTGTGAGACATCAGTCTGCTCCAAAGAGAACTGCCAGTCATCAATGACTTTTGTTAGAAGTGTTGTGCAGGATTTTCCCGGAATGAAGCCGCGCTGGTTTGAGTTCAGCAGGTTTCTCTCCTTGAGAAAATCCAACATACATTTAGCAACTAGACGTTCCATACATTTACAGACCCCTGATGTTATAGAAACTGGCCGGTAATCATCTACCTTTTCCTTATCTCCATCTTTGAAAACTGGCACTACGTTGGCTTCTTTCCACTCCAAAGGTACAGACCCGGTATTAATGGAATAGTTGAAGAGAGCGCAAAGCGAGGGCGCCAAGGCGACTGCACAATTCTTGAGAATTCTTGCTGGCACTCGGTCCGGCCCGGTCGCGGCATGAGGTCTTGTTTTCAGAAGGCTCTCCTTTACTTCATTCGTTGAGAAATACAGGTTGGTTAGAGGGAAGAGAGGGGTAGATGTTGTCCTTGAATATAGCATGTTCTCTTCCTCAGTAGGGACGGAGAAGTTACTTTTAAATTTCTTATTGAAGGCGTCTGCAATTTCTTGTGGTGTTGAGACTGCCGTACCGTTATGTTTAAATACAGATGGAGCTCTGTTGCAACCTTTACTTCTGAGAAGAGCCCAGAGTTCCTTGGATTTGGTGTTGAGACTGTGGATGTAAGAATCGTAGGAATCTCTGATAGATTGTTTAGCCTTGCTCCTAGCCAGCCTGTATTTCTCCCACTCATAATCGGTTGGATTTCTTTTCCATTTCTGGTACAGGCGGTCCCTTCTTCGAATTTCTCGCACTATCTCCTTGGTAATCCATGGAGATTTCCGTCTGCTGGTTATATTTACTGTTGGTGTGGTTTCTTCTACGCATTGAAAGAAAATTTTCTTCCAGTCGTTCCATATCTTGTTTATGTCAGTACTGCCGGTGAAATCTGAGGTGAGAACGGGGAGGCGGTTGGATAGTAAAGTGGATAGTTCGTTCCAGTTTGTTCGGGAAAAATTATAAACTGTTCTGGTATGGAGTTTGGGGGATGGTTTTATATGGGTCAGTGTTGCGAGGATTGCCTGATGGTCACAGAATCCAGGGATAGTATTAAGAGATTGGACGGACTGTGGTATATTACTTAGGAAAAGATCAAGGGTTGAACGTGTTGTTTGCGTAATACGCATGGCTTCGAACATTAACTGATGAAGGAATAAATCATAGAAAGCGGAAAGGAATTTATTGGCGAGGGGGTTATTTGGAACAGGTGCAGCATTTCTGGACCACGTAATTTCTAAGTTGAAATCACCGACAATATAAATGGCAACGTAATTTTGTTGTACATGTTGCACACGCTCGAGAGAGAGGATTAGTTTATCGTTCATTTCCGGCGTCGACTTAGGGGCGCGATAAATTGATCCAATAAGGAATTTGCGTTTGTTGCAAGTCACTTCCACCCACAGTGCTTCGGCTGCTGTCTCCAGGTGATGAACTCGAGTTGGATTACATTCTGGCTTGGCTGCAATTAGAACTCCCCCTGCAGAGCGGTGGGTTCGGTCCTTACGGAACAATATCAGCGAGTCAGGGAACACTTCTGAGTCATTAATTTTGCTAGACAACCACGTCTCATTGACACATATGATGGTCGGGTCAAGGCTTTCAAGCGATGCGTGGATATTTTGTAACCGTCCAGGTCGCATAATACTGCGCGCATTGAAGGCAAAAAGTGATATATTTTATTTACATATGTACATTTAGAATTATTCACTAAGTCACTGGGCGTATTACTGGTAACTGTAAAGAGCGAGTCTGATAACAGCGGCATTTCACACTTCCAGCATAACCATGTACGGGAACCGTTCTTTATTTTTCTGAATTCAGACACTGAGACATTTGCGCAGGTTCTATGGCCTTTTAGCGAGCAATTATTACAGTGGACAAATAATTGATTCCTCCTACCACTATCTCCGCAAATTGTGCACTGTTGTGGACCCGGGTTTAGTTCGATGTCCCCACTTAGGGCAAGTGCCAAGCACAGCAGTAGCTGATTATCTACAGGCAGTCTGACAACACCACTCCCGTCCCTTCGCCGAGGCCGACCTATGGCTGCCATCCCCAGACTTTCAGCACTGCACCACGTCAAACCGTTAAGACTACATTTTTCACTCACCAATGTGGTGCGTGAATTGCAGGGAATTGGGGACAGCACAAACACCCAGCCCCGAGCCACTGGAATTAACCAATGAAGGTTAAAACCCCGACCCGGCCGGGAATCGAACCCGGGGCCCTCCGAACCGAAGGCAAGTACGCTGACCTTTCAGCCAACGAGTCGGATATAGCCATGATTAAACTATATATAGAGACATTTATATACACATATTTATGTATTTAACAGAACGTACCGGTATGTTACATTCATGCGTTCGTTAGGGCACGTCTAATTTTAGAAAGGGGTAAGTGAAAAAGGTCCTCTGATTCACCCTCCTCATTAAGGGACTTCAGTGCCCTGATCAGCCATTGTAACATTTCATTTAAAATTCATGTCATTTTTAAAGTTTTCCGATAATTTTAATGGATTTTTGCTCTCATTTTACAGATTTCTAAACATTTTATGTCATCAAAATGCTGGCCCTGCTGATGAAATTCAATTACAAGTACATCCACCATCTCCATGGCGAGTGAAAGGGGGTGAAAAAGAATATATCCAAAATTATCGAGATTAGTATTGACTCCACAGTTTTTAGATTCGCTAGGTTGATTGGTGACTGACTCAAAGAAGTTCGAATCGTGTACATCATATCTATACAGCGATGTTGTTATTTATTTCAAAGGATCACCTACTTCCCAGATAATAAAAGCCGGAACAAGGACAAAACTCCACGCGATACAAACTAATCTGAAACTTAAACTTTTAATTAAACACACACAATAACTCTAAATTTACTGGGTACAACATAGTTTGTAGGATATCAGTTAACATGACAATAAAGAAATCTACAAAAATTCACTTGTTACATAATTAAGCTATAATACAAATCTTGAAAGTAGACATTCAAAAAGTGCCCGGACAGTGCATAGAGCAATTTTATACCAAGACTAGTTATCTGACCTATTTATAACGAATGATGCGGAGCAGCACGACTCCTCTAGAATATTGTTAATTCTAAGAATGAATACACTGGAAACGGTACATCCTGTCATTCCTTACCGGGATAAAAGTGCAAGGCACTGACAGACTCGTGGATCCAAACTACTCTCGCTTTAAAATCCCATCGAGGACTGTGCCACTTTAGAGAAACCCTGAGAGAAATGATACGCATTTCTTATTGCTCGATAAGAAGATGGGGAACGTACTCTCCGGTCTTGAATGAGAGCGAAGGAACTTGGTCCCAGCTCAGAGTGAAATACAATCTCCTGCATTGGTAGCAGACTGAAGAAACTGCACCCTCCGCACTTCTTTTTATAATCAGGCCGGAGGAAATTCTGCTGTACGTGTAGATTTTAATACACAAGCAAGATTCGTAGTTTAATCTCAGACTGGGAGCAATTTCATCTCATAGCCAGGGCAAGGTATTTACGTGTGTATAGTCAGTAAGTTTTTTCGAGAGAGCGGATGATTCTTGGGTGAATTCACATCTCGAGCTACAGAGCATTAGCACTACGTTCAAGGCAACAGTTGTTATATTTTGCGTTTGTAAAAATAATGATCAGCACAGAAACAGAGAAAAGGAGGATGAAATAGTTTGGCTATTTTCTGTCTTTTTCTTACCTTTTTATTTTCAACTAATATATTTCCTCAAAATAGTAAAATAAAATAACAGAAAAATAACAACAATCATTTACGTGTTCTTATGTCTTTAATGGCTTTAACGTCCAGAGTATCTCACGTTATTACACTAACAGAGAGTTCTTTCACAAGGAAGAAAAGGGAGAAATAAGAAAAGAGAAGCACACACACACAAATAAAAACAATAATGTTATTTAAATAACTGCATTGTGTAGGTCCCTAACATTGTTTATCGTTACCATTTGTAATACTTGAACAATATCTGGAAAAATATTCTCTGCGTGACCCCTTCCAATCTGGTTTCAAGAAAGGACATAGCACAGGGACGGCACTGCTAAGAATTACAGACGACATTAGATGAGCTATAGATGAGCGGAAAGTGACTATACTTATTTTACTTGACTTCAGTAGTGCGTTTGACGCAGTAAATATTGACATATTATTAGCGAAACTACAAAGATTTAATATGAGTCCCTCTGCTATTCAGCTCTTTGCTTCGTACCTCTCCAATCGGCGACAACGTGTTGTCATAAACGGCACTACCACAGACTGGAAGATGAAGCAAACAGGTGTCCCACAGGGATCCGTGCTTGGACCTCTTCTGTTTACTCTATATATCAATGATATATCTTCTCAGTTCAGTAACTGTAAGTATCATTTATATGCAGATGATCTACAAATATATTATCACTGTAAAGCTATTGATATTGAATTTGGAATTCATCAGATGAATTCCATTTTAAATCTGATTAGCTCCTATTCTAATAAGAATGGTTTATTAATTAATCCTAAAAAGACACAAGCTATTATAATAGGGCAACAAAAGCAGTTAAATATCCTTAATAAGAAATTATTGCCTTCACTTTTGCTTTGTGGTGTAGCTATACCATTTCAGAAGTCCGTAAAAAAGCTTGGAATTATCATAAGTGACACACTAGATTGGAGTGAGCACATAACAAGCATCTGTAGGAAAATTCACTCGTCACTTAACCCTCTCAAAACTCGCCAATCACTTCTTCCACTAAGCTTGAAAATTAAACTTATCCACACCCTCATATTTCCCATACTTAATTATTGTGATATTATAATGATAGATGCCACCATGGAACAGACACTAAAATCACAGAGGGCAATGAACTCATGCATTAGGTTTATATTTTCAATTAAATTTTCAACTCATATCTCCCCCTATTATTAACTTCTCTCCTGGTTAAAAATCGATAAACTACGACATCTTCACGTTGCTACTCTCGTATTTCGTCTGCTGAATGAATCTAAACCCCAGTATTTATCCTCAAAGTTTAATTTACTCTCCTCCTCTGATGAACACAACACACGATCGACTAGGAAACTCTCAATTCCTGTGCATCGCTCATCTTCATTTAACCACTCCTTTCAAGTGTCTGGTGCAAGGCTATGGAATTCCCTTCCAGTTAGTGTTAGGAATTGCACTTCCTTAGCTTCTTTCAAGCGGTCTTGCCGAGATTACCTATTAAATGTATAACCAGCTTGTATGAATGGCAGTATGAATGGAATAATGAATGAGGTTAGAATTTATATTTTGTTAAATTATTTCATTATTCTGTTTTATAAAGTTTATTAGATATGTGGTTAAGTGTAAGAGAGGGCCGTGAGCCTTAACTTCGCCACAAATGAAGGCATGAAATAAATAAACAATACTTCCTAAAATGTATACAAGTTCATGCCAAACACTGATTAAAGCGAACTTCGTTCCACTTCTTTCCACCTTTCATTACGGATATGTTAAAAACAATTTCCTATGATGTGCTTCTCAAAATTTTTGAACACAAATGTTTAACCTCCTGAGGCACAGAGAAAAAAATTGTGCCCATTTCACAACAAGTGAAATATTTTATACATATTAGGTCCTAATATTCGTGGAAAAATGTTTTAAAAAATCTACTCACCCTAGTATGGCTTGTGCAACCTCTCCAAAGGGTAAGGTTACAATTAATAGGTTTAATGAAGAGAAAATGTTTGCTACCGTAATGCTTTCACCAAAAGTACTGTACACTAGGCACGTCAACATGTACGAAATTAAATTTGCAAGCACATTAATTACAGGAAATAAACAAACAGTTTAACCAACATGACTATTAAGAAAGGATAACCGGGAAACGGCTGGGAACCATATCCAGGCGGTGTAAGGTATTGGTAACACTGAAGAAGCGAAGTCAATGTAATCCTAAACTTTACTTAACAAGTTAGATTCGATTTCATATATAAAGCAATAACCAAGATACAATTAAAATAATGACGGCATAATTTCAACAACCATTACAATTTACATGAGGGTAGCATTTAGTAATTAAATTTATTTTACACCGGAACATCACACATGACGTTCCACTGTCGTGGCGTTACCTTTAAAAACCCAAAACAGTTCGAAATAAATAAAGGAAGGTAACGTTATACTAAAGTGAAGAGATACATCTAAAAAGGAAAAATAATTTACGTGTAATCATGGAGCAGAGCATCTTCGGTGGGTAGCCCCCTCAAAAACACTTCTGAGAAAGGGTACCCGACCTAAAGATGAATAATCCACGATGAAGCGGAATGAATGAGATAGTCCCGAGAAAAATATTACTGATAAGGATTACTTCGAAAGGCGTATAACAATTAATTTACAAAACAACAAACGGGAACTATCTCTTAACAAAGTGAAGCGACTTACCGAAACGGCTAAGTCATAATTATAACATTTGGAAGCAGAAGGAAACACGGGTACGCTCCGGCAAGATAAATAAAATGAAACACTACATTTGAAACAGAATACCAGAAAAGTTAAAAAATATTAATCAGTGCTTACCGGATGGCGGGGCCAAGAAGACCCGTACCTTGGAAGGTGACCGTTCCCTTCAGTGGTCAAACAGAAAAGACGCCCTCGCAGAGCAAGGCTCCAGCGACAACGCTTCTCCCCGGAAATTATGAAATATTACCACGGCCAATGAGCGTACGATGATTTCCTTCACCTACCAATCACATTTCCTTTTATTTTCTCCAATAGGAGCGCAGAAAAAATAGTGCTGACAAGGAACATTTAGGAAGCCTCTAGAAAAATTACGAAATTTGTGCAACTTTACGAAACCGGAAATCTCCCACGCCGATGTGGCGCGTGTGGTACAGGATGCACCAGAATTACCATGACAATCAAATAATTTCAAAATCATATCGACTTCAAACAAATTAAACAATTCCAAAATTCACATACTGAGGAAAACCAAAACAAACAAAAGAATAAATCCTTTACATACATAATTTATCGCCGTCTTCCGAGTCCAAATAATCAAATCCCAATAATCACAACATACTCCCCCCCTTTAATTTGGAGCACCGCTCCAAAAATAAAAATTTTGATCACAATTTTAGCAGTTCAGTTACAGCATAGTTTAGAAAATAACAAAACACCTTAAAAATAAAACGCTGAAAAACAAAGGAAAAGTGTCACTGAAAACAAAGGACATATAAGAATGTTTGTTGAAACAGAAACCACGTAAAGTATACACTAAAGAGATTTTAAAAAAAATTCTTTTTTTTGTTCTTAAGTTCATAAAACACCACACTGAAATTATTTTCTTTAAAAAAAAAATGAAACGTTCACTGAAAAAAAAAATTTAACACAAATAAGAGACATCTTTTGAATCGAGTTCTTGGTTTTTCTGTTTTATTTACACTGTAGCACCACGAGTTCTTGCTGTTGATGTGACTGACGACGCGGCCATTGTCTTCAGCCTCAACATTACAGTTCAAACTGGGTGACTGCGCACAGCCTAGCACGACTGGCGTCATTGGCACATCTGGTTACAGCGCTGTAAATTGACATGTCCAAGTATAGGTGATATCACGTGCCACTAATGGCCACGTCAGAGTATGTCTGGTAATTATTCAGAATCTTGGCATGGGATGATGGTCACCACCATGCAGACGGTTCCCTCTTGGATTAGGGACGTCAAGTTGTCAGGCAAGAACAGTAATTGTCATCTGTGCCTCAGGTCACTGGAATGCAGTGCAGAACGGCAGGGCCCAAGACATAATGTACCTCTCCACTAGGCACGACAGCAGAAATGGGGATGGTATCTCCCTCCGGCCACTGCAACAGAAATTTACCCGCAGCAGACAGGGAATATGAAGCTAAAGCCACCCTGGTGGACAAGAGCTTGGAGGCACCTAACCGGTGTCTCCTCGACCTTCATTTGGGAGGTTCCCCCACAGGTTTGGGACTATCTTAGCCCCCCCATTCCGGCAAGCAATCGATAAACTACGACATCTTCACGTTGCTACTCTCGTATTTCGTCTGCTGAATGAATCTAAACCCCAGTATTTATCCTCAAAGTTTAATTTACTCTCCTCCTCTGATGAACACAACACACGATCGACTACGAAACTCTCAATTCCTGTGCATCGCTCATCTTCATTTAACCACTCCTTTCAAGTGTCTGGTGCAAGGCTATGGAATTCCCTTCCAGTTAGTGTTAGGAATTGCACTTCCTTAGCTTCTTTCAAGCGGTCTTGCCGAGATTACCTATTAAATGTATAACCAGCTTGTATGAATGGCAGTATGAATGGAATAATGAATGAGGTTAGAATTTATATTTTGTTAAATTATTTCATTATTCTGTTTTATAAAGTTTATTAGATATGTGGTTAAGTGTAAGAGAGGGCCGTGAGCCTTAACTTCGCCACAAATGAAGGCATGAAATAAATAAACAATACTTCCTAAAATGTATACAAGTTCATGCCAAACACTGATTAAAGCGAACTTCGTTCCACTTCTTTCCACCTTTCATTACGGATATGTTAAAAACAATTTCCTATGATGTGCTTCTCAAAATTTTTGAACACAAATGTTTAACCTCCTGAGGCACAGAGAAAAAAATTGTGCCCATTTCACAACAAGTGAAATATTTTATACATATTAGGTCCTAATATTCGTGGAAAAATGTTTTAAAAAATCTACTCACCCTAGTATGGCTTGTACGTGGTGTCCTTTTAAAAGGACAATGGGTCTCAATGATTATGGGTGGCTTGTATGTCGTGTCTTTTTAAAAGGACATTGGGACTCAGTGACTATGCTATTTTACAACAATAAACCACAGACCCTATTTATTGATTCATTATAAAAGACACAAGCTACAGTAAACATGAAATTAAATAACACACTGAAAATAAAATATTTACACAGGTTTAATGCAAACGGAATGCTGTTCATGGTGAGTGGAAGTCAACATAGCAGTTCCTCTTAGCAGTAATTAGGTATAAAGCACACACTAGAGAAAACAAAATCCTTGCAATATAAATTAAATAAAATATTTACGCAGGTTTAATGCAAACGAAATTCTGTTCATGGTGAGTGGAAGTCAACATAGCAGTTCCTCTTAGCAGTAAGACGTAAGAAAACATCACAGTCAGAGTATTTCACAGCCGTTTTCATTGGACAACCTGGTTTCTTGCATTTTTTCTGTACTCCTCCCAAAACTCGAGGAAGATGTGCAGCTCTCTGAGTGCGACGTAGTTCAAATGGGTGTGGTGCAATTGGGATGCGAATTCTGTTGTTTATTGACACTATTTCTGGATATCCCTCATCACTGCTAACACCACCTGATGAGGTTGCATTTGTTTCAGTTAGCATCCTGCTGTAACGCAGTTTCTATGTTCTAAACTACAAGATATTCTTCTTAGGGACCTTCTTTTTAGTTTCGTCATTCCTGTACACAAGCCAAGCATTACTCACTTTTGAATCAACATGTGTAGGGTGACACGAATAGTCCACTTGTTATTCCTTGCCCTTGATGGAGCAAATGACAGCACCCTATCTGTAAGGTCAACTCCACCCATCTCGGAATTATATCTCTTCACAATGTTTGGTCTGGTTACAAAAACATACTTCTTCTCACGTTTACACCAGCGTTTACAAACATCCTGTGGTTCCACACCATTTTGTGTTGACAGCAGTGTGACAGGTTTATTCCCCATGCACTTCACTGCTGCCATTTTCCTATCAGGTCGAACTTTCATAGAAGAAGTTCCCCTGCCTTTTCTCTTTAGATCAAAATCTTCAGCAAACTCCACCTGTCTTGGAATCCTGCTCTTCATTATGGTTCCAGTAGAATGAAAGCCTCTGTAGAGCAGCTCATCAGAAAGTTTAACTGATGAAAAGTACCAGGCACAAGGAACTCTGTCTTAGATGGAACAGCAGCCGCCCCAAGAGAAAATCCAGCATTAGTTTCTTCTGGGAAAGTCATATGGCCCTGATATTTTTAAAGTCACATACTACTCCATTGGAATTTGACAGAACGAATACTTTCAGTCCTACTGGATTTGGATTACTAGGGCAGTACTGTCTCAGACCACACTGTCCACTAAAAGGAATGATCATTTCATTAACAGAGAGGTCATGATTTCTCTTCTGCTTGAGACAGCCATTCCTAATCTTTTGGAGCAATGGCCTTACTTCACACAGTCTATCGTGCTATCTTATTTCATCACTTATATCATTATCAAACACCAATTTTAATTATGTTCTGATGGCAAAGAATCTCGTTCTTGTCATAGAGCTCGCAATAATGGGAACCCTCCACTCCATCTCCCAGTACATCCGAATCTTTGGAAATTGAAGGCAAGACATTAAGAAGTTAATTCCAAACCATACATAGAGCTCTTTAATTGAGAGATTAAGACTTTTTCCAGTTCTATAGATCGATGTCTGATTTGATTTATCGCAAATGAATTGCAACAGATCATGATCAATATAGTCTGATACATATCTGTATGTGTCCCAACCTGCGTGATATATATCGAAATATATGAAAGATGAGTTAAAGAGTAATCTTCATATCCAAACGTTTGATGTTTCCACGCTGGTTTTTCATCCCCAGGCTCTGGGCGCTTTACTGCCAAATTATTACCTCTGCGACGCTTGACAGAAACATGATCACCTGGACCTGGCACGCACCTGTGACCTAGTCCTTGGCAGCGTGAAGTATTTATTTCCTGAAATATTTAAAAAATATTGAAGAGCAGCAGTATGAAGTAAAAATGTCCCAATAGCGAAATAGAATGACATGCGTATTATTACATCTCGTCACAAAATCCCAATCCACTTCTGCATCACTCAGTTCATCAATGTCTCAATCGTCCAAAATAGTTACAATACTTGTGTCATCAAGACCTACACAACAGAAAAGTCAAATTTAAGTTTGTAACTTCAATTGCAAGACTAATTTCATTATCTTAGAAGTAGTATGTTCCCTGTTGAAACTACTAACGGAGACCCAATGTCCTTTTAAGAGTACATGGTGTTCAGGGAGATATACAACACTGAGACATGGAAGTACTGCTAAACAAATTCCCTAGCGACTGAAACACAGACGTAATGAAGATGACAATTATCGCGGGAGATATTAAATGTGTATTTGAGTGTCCTTTTAAAAGGATACCAGGCCTCTAGGATTGCTCCAGCTGCGAGCACAGAATACAACTTAGTTTCACAGTTGACGTTTGATTTAAAAATATCACTGCTGCATTGCCACACGATGCTATTCGATGTATCAGATTGAGTGTCCAGTTGGCCATACGACTGGCAGGCATCATCCATACTCTGATGCCTTTTCATCTTTTCGGCTGTAAACAAAATCGCATTTGTGCACTCATACATGGCCGTGTGCTATTCAGTTGGAAGCAATCTACTGTATTTCGAAAGTTTTTCTATATGTTCGTTCAGTCTCTCTTTGGATGTTTCACCCCTAAATACGGAGTAAATGACCGTTTTGAGACACAACAGTCTTATTTGTTACATCATGGAAGGGAAACTTCTTTCAAAACTTTGGTAGATGTTGTGTCATTAATTTTTAATTTCCTTTATTCTTTTTTTAATATTTTCTGTATTTCTATATGCCATACGTTCATTTATTACTTCTTTATTTAAACACACTATATTGAAACAACATGTATTAATTACAAGGTAATGATGTGAGACTTATGAGACGTATGATTTAGCGATTACATGAATGTTTCTAGCAAATGTTAAATATATACACGTTTTGCCGAAAGTTGACTGCTGTGTAGGCTCATATCAGATTGTATTATAACACATTGCATCAATTGTTGTAACACTTCATCGTGTCCAGCAACTCAGTTTGTTTTGTCCTTTTTTCGCTAGTGGCTTTACGTCGCATCGACACAGATAGGTCTTATGGCGACGATGGGATAGGAAAAGCCTATGAGTTGGAAGAAAGCGGCCGCGGCCCCAGCATTTGCCTGGTGTGAAAATGGTAAACAACGGAAAACCATCGCCAGGGATGCCGACAGTGGGATTCGAACCCAGTATCTCCCGGATGCAAGCTCACAGCAGCGCGCCCCTAATCGCACAGCCAACTCGCCCGGTGACTCAACTTGTAAACATGTCTGTGTCGAAATACTAGGTAAACATGATTGTATCATCTAGTTCTGACCTGAAAACACCTCCTCCCACCTCCTCTTTATCATTGCTTCGCTGTCCGGTTCCATGGCTAAATGGTTAGCGTGCTGGCCTTAGGTCACAGGGGTCCCGGGTTCGATTCCCGGCAGGATTGGGAATTTTAACCATAATTGGTTAATTCCCCAGGCACGGGGTCTGGGTGTATGTTTCGCCTTCATCACCATTTTCGTTCTCATCACGACGCGCAGGTTGCCTAAGGACGTCAAATCAAAAGACTTGCACCTGGCAAGCCAAACTCCTCGGACACATCCCTGCACTAAAACCCATACGCCATTTCATTGTTTCGCTCTTCTTTTCACAGAACATTATTGATTTTTCTTCTTCCTCTTCTTTTTCTTACTATTCCATCTCTTCACCTTTCAACTGAAGGCGATATTTCAGCATCTTCTTGAAATGTACATATATTCAAAACTTATTTAGTATATCTACTTATTATTAAACATACGTATATGATACATATATAATATGATTATTCCTTAACTAGCCTTAGTACCCGGCATTGCCCGGATAGTTTATGAATGTTTACCTTCAGGATCTGTATTACCAGTTAGTTATGTGTGAAGTGAATTTTTATAGAATTTTATAGAATTTTAAAGAATTCCTTTTTCAATTTTTTTTTGCTGTTTGCTTTACGTCGCACCGACACAGATACGTCTTATGGCGACGACCTTTTTGACTTGCAGATTGATATGTTACGATCTATTATGTAGTTTTAAAATTATTTAGATGTGTTTGATTTCAAGTTTTAGATTATTTCATGTTATTTCATATTTCATATTCGAGTAAAACTTTGTCCTTATGGAAGCTCTAATCGACTGGGAAGTATTTGATCCTGTCAAAAATTAATAAGTGATAACTATATGTATTTATCCGTCGCACTATAGATACGATGTACAGGAGAGAGTGTCCCCTCTCGCCCCCTACCCCTAAGAGATAAAAAACTGGATTGTCACCATTCATCTCAGTGACCGCAAAACTGTAGATTCGACAATATTTTCGATTATTTTTATATCTCACTCCCCCCTCACACTCACCCCAAAGGGGACTGAACATGAACTTCAAAAATTCTGAGTGTCACTATTCATTTCAGCGACGACGAAAATTATGGATTCGATACTACTCTGGATTATTTTATACCTTAACCCCTAGCCCCTGCCTGTAAGGGTGCTAGGGGTGTCTTACCCCCACGCAGTTTGTCTCCTGATGCTAAGTCATAAGTGTGACAAATTTGGTTGAAATCGCTCCAGTGGTTTAGGAGGAGATGTAATACATACATACAAACAAACGATTACATTTATATATCGATGGCCTAGAATGAAACCCTCGTATCTCACCAAGTTCTTCCTATCCATTACTTCCCTTAAGACTGGTTACGCCTCCCAGCCACAGATAAATACGCAGTCCATCAGACCAATGTTCGTTGTGTTCTTATTCCTATGTCGACGTGTGAAGGAAAATGAACCTTATCGTACCGTACTATAGGAAAAAATGTCTGCGTGACATATTTACTGACTCCTACAGTATAATTTTATAAGGTTCATTTTCCTTTACCCATCAGCATAGGAAAATAAACCCAATGAACATTGTTCTGATGGACTGCATATTCATGTGTGGCTGGGAGGCGTGACCAGTCTTAAGGGAAATAATGGATAGGAAGAACTTTTTGAGATACGAGGTATTCAATCTAGGCCATCGATATATTATTTTTATACTTCACCCCCTTTCCTTCCCCGCCCGAAGGACACCTACGAGTGTCTTACACAACAGTATATTTTTTTCCAGATAGAAAGTCATATGTGTACCAATTGTGGTTGGCAGCTATGCCCAAACGTACATGCATAATCTCGCTGCTGTAGAATCCTGGAGCTGACGTTGCCATGGTTACGGCAATTAATTTCTTTATCCTATTCCTAGATCAGGGGTAATGTGGTGCCAATATTTCCACAACGGTTGGTTTTAGGGCCTTAAAACACGGTTTTCGGGCCCAAAGGGCTTACCGCGTTTCGTCCTTTGCATCAAGGGGCTTAAAATGAGATTTGTCTCGTTCTTGTACGACAAATTCGATATTCCGCCTGAATTAGCCTATTATTTTTATATCTCCCCCTGTTGCACCCCCATTGAATTGTTTTGAAAATAAAATACAGCCCATGTTACTCACTGGGAATGGAGCTGTCTACAGGTGAAGTAATTTTAAAAATCGGTTCAGTAGTTTTTGAGTCCATCCGTTACAAACAAATATACAATTTTTTCCTCTTTATAATATTAGTATAGATATCACTAGGTTTAATTATTTTATTAATACTATTACTGTTATTATTCTTAATATTTTTCATATTACTGTCTTCCTATCTTGCATTAATTAAAGATAGTAGTTATTATTAACAGTGTGCAAGGTTGACTGAGTAAGGGTAATAAAGGGAGGACATCCCTAAATTTGATAGAAAAGATATAATATTTTATTTATTTATTTATTTATTTATTCATTTATTTATTTATTTATTTATTTATTTATTCTCGCATACAATTTTATGTTTGACCTCAGGTAGAAGACACAACTGTCGGACACTTCCTTAAGACCCAAAATCTTTCTGAGGTAATTCCTTTCAGTTTTCGCAGTTGCCAGTATTATCGTCGGTATTATTATTATTATTATTATTATTATTATTATTATTATTATTATTATTATTATTATTATTATTATTATTATTATTATTATTCAAGTCAACGATCAACAGTGGTGCTGTGTATTGAATTTTGGTCCTACAGAGCTGTTCTTGTTCTCATTTTGTTAACAATTTAGTCATCTTATCGATAGTGGAGTAATGAGACGTTTCTTCTTGTTTTGTTGTAGTTTAAGGTTGGGCATTATGAAAATTTGTCGGAAATTTCACAAAATATTCCTGTTGAAGATACGCCCTTCTCTAATGGCTTCACCAACTGAAGAGAAGACGTGAACAAAATCTTTAACATCTGTCTCTTATATTACTTTTAGTGAACTTGCTAGCTCATTATACTCTGAATCCAGTCCCAAAAGGATTTGCTTGAATTCATGCCTAAGTGCTCTTAAAAATTTAAATTGGTAACACATGCGCGTCGGATGGCACGCCCCCCTTTGCATGCATTGCTATGTATGTATCACTTGACGATTGTATTATATTGGTGAGGTTTTTTTCTTTTCAATTTGCTTTACGTGATCCCGACACAAATAAGTCTCATGGCGACAATGGGACAGGAAAGGAATCGACCGTGGCCTTGATTACGGTACAGCCCCAGTGTTTGTCTGGTGTGAAAATGGGAAACCACGGAAAATCATCTTCAGGGCTGCCGACAGTGGTGTTCGAACCCACTATCTCCTGGATTCAACCTGACAGCCACGTGAACCTAACCGCGCTTATATTGGTGAATTTGTTTAGTTTTTGTACTATACCACTCACTATGAACAGTGACAACAATCTGCAAGGACAACTCGTACCGGAGGTATTCAGAAACACACTCTCGGTACGAGACAGCTGATCCCTCTCCTGTCATGAAACCACTACACAAATGAAATTAGCTGATATCAGGTATTGAATGACCCTGTAATTTTGTAAGAATTTTTTTTGACACAAAGATCTCTTATGGCTGGGGGTCATCCGAAAATTTGTGTAACGTAACGCGACAAAATAGGTGACGGAAGTGACGTCACTTTAGTCGGTGTAGGCCTGGGTCGCCAAGGGTGCTGCGGCTGCAAGTTAAGTTCCTTTGACGTAGAGTTGCACTTTCTCCTTGTCATAACATTGAGTTTCCTTATTGAAAGACATACCCATTACCACTAGCTTTTAGCAAATGGGAGCGTTTATTTTTTGTTATAACCTTCGTCAGTGTTTTCATAGCTGCACCTTCTATAGCTATTTATCTATAACCCTTTGTATTTCATTGGTCTCCTTTTCTTTATGAATAATTTTGAGAAATTCCGTTCTCCAGCTTTCCGGTATATGTCCTTCTAGCATACACGTCTTTATTAGCTCCTACCATACCTCTTTAAGTTCTTTTATGTGTTCGCCAAATATCCCGTGTTTATCCTATGCATTTCTTGATTTCATTCCCTCTTTTAACTCTTTTTTCGTTAATTTGTTTCCACATTGGTATTTCTTGTTTTCTTCGACTTTAGAGCCAGCAATTTGTTTCTTTTTCCGCCTCATCCGATGTCCTTTTTTCCGGTTTTTCTGTGCAGTTTGCTTTTTTTTTCTTTCAACATGTTTGCATTTCTTTCACACCATTTCACACTCTACCTCATTACTTAAGGCAGTATGACTGCCTTCTAATCGCTGCACTATTTATTCAGGTACAACGCACCATTCTAGAGACATTAACTTTTCATTTAGGTCTTACTCACACCATCACCTCGTCCCATTTCTGGCATTCGACAGGCGGACTACAGAGATGAAGTGCCACAAGATTTCACCCCAGAGCTCTGTTATTAATATACAGGGTAATCACAAAGTCCCATTACCCCCTATGTATTACATAGATCGTGTTTCCTATGTATTTCACTGATGTTAATGAATTATTGTTTCTTATTTTTGTAGGTGTTGATATACGTCTAAATCATGGCGGATGAGTCCACTGACACCATAGAGCAGGGCCTCTCAGGATGCATGCGCCTGGTGCGTGCAATCTTCACGGTGCAAAAGACGACTTCGCTTGGTTGACCAGAGTGCAGACCCCCACTCCTCGATTTGGAGCAATAGCGCTGTCTCTCTCTTTCCCCCCACGCCTGTCTCGCTCGCTCCCCCTGTCTCCCTCTTCCTCACTTGCTCCGTAGCGCTCCAAATCCGAGCCGAGTTGAGCCGAGGTTAGCCGAGTAGCCCAGAGACGAAGCCGAGCAGGACCGGTGCACAGTGCGCGGAGCTCTTGCGCCTCGATTTGCACGCGTGAGATTTTGGGCGTTTGAGAGGCTCTTCCATAGAGGAACGGATTGTAATGAGCACGTGAGCTCACCAACGACCGCATACAGGAAAGTCAATGAGAGATATTCAACATGATTTCACTTTAAGGTTTCAGAGACCTTCCCCACCAAAACCAACTGTTTTACGGTGGGAGAGAAAGCTCTTTGCAACTGGTTCCATAAAAGATAAGCCTCGCTCAGGACGACTTTCAATGCGACTGTAAATGTGTGCGGAGGCTGCAGCGTCCATCGAACGTTCGCCAAAAAAGTTCATTCGTAAGCGGTCACAGGAATTGGGAGTTCCATACACGACATTACAAAAACATATGAAGAAGGATTTTAAGTTAAATACATTCCTTCGTTTGTAAACGAACTGAGTGATAATGACATTCAAAAACGTCATCAGGCTTGTGGGCGAATGCTCGATCTCTTTGCAACTATCCCTACAAGGGGGAAAGTGTTTTTCTCGGACGAGTGTGCAGTATATCGCAGTGCAACAGCTAGAAACATTTATTTCTGGAGTAAATGAAACCCACATTTTTATGAAGACCTTGAAAACAATCCACCATATGTCATGATCTTCGCTGCAATGTCTGCAACCCAATTGAGAGGTCCGTACTTCTTTGACGGTGCAGTGAATCAAATTACGCATCTCACCAAATTACGTGACTGGTTTATACCATATCTTCAAGATCGAGGACTGCTCGGTCGCATATGGTTCCAACAGGATGGAGCACCAGCCCATTATGCTATTGCCGTTAGAGAATATCTCAATGAGGATAAATGAATTGGACGTGGTTCTGTCCATTTGCCAGAAGTCCTTATCTCTCACCCTGCGACAATGCATTATGGAGGTTCATTAAACAGGAAGTTTCAGCCACACGTTACGAGACAGTTGACGAACTTAAGAATGCTGTTCGACGTGTATTTACTACCATCACGCCAACAATGTTGAGGAGAATTTCACATCGTACATGGAGGAGAATCATACTCTGTTATAAAAACGATGGTGTTCACACAGACACTCTAGAATAAATAATAACGAATAGTCACACTACCTCAAAGTTGTCCTTTGTCATGATCCCACATCAGTAAGACACAACAACACATTATCATCTATGTAATGCAAAATAGGGGTAATGGGACTTTGTGATTACCCTGTAGAATACACTACTGATGACGCAGTAATTAAAGGGGGCAGTGGAGCGTGAGGAAGGAGAATGGGTCGGAGATGTGAATATATTCCTCTCCCGTTTCACACGTACACAAACGCTGGGACGTTTGAAGGTCTGCGCACACCAACGCGGGACGCGAGACGCGAGAACAGGAGCGATCCCGTCACGAACTATTATGAATACAGTGGGATATGAATCCCCTCACATCAAAGCGTCACTCTCTCGTCTACATGCCGGGATTGCACTGAACCATTTTCAGTTCGCTGCATGCGTCCCGCGTTCACTGTGAACAATGACAATGGCGACTGAACTGGTGATTGAGTTCATTAATAAACATCCAATGCCTTACGACATGAGTAATGAAGATCATAAGAATGTATGGAAGAAAGATATGTTGTGGGATGAAATAGGACAAGAATACTGTATATACCTGGTAAGTATCAATTCCTTAATTATCACTGTTTTTGGCTTTTTTTATCTTACTTTTTGGCACACATTTCTCCATTCGTAATGTTCCAGATACTTGTAAGATGCATGTTAAAACTACGAGTACCTATCCACTTTTGTTATGCATGCCAATGAAATCCACAGATTTCTCACGATCAGGGAAAGCGACAGCGGGTGCTCGTCGTGCATCATCTTCAGCAACTGCTAGAAGCAGAAGCACTTCCTCATCAGACGAGTCCATTTCAACTACTGTTTCCCGTTCCGGTGTGAAGACAAAATCGAACTTCGTAGTGACCGCGGGATTGTAGGTTTTGCTCCCGCTCCCGCTTCACGCGTCCCGCGTTGGTGTGTGTGATTCACACGCTGCTGCTAAAGACGCTGCTTGCTGTATTCGCAACTCGACACCATGATCATTCCCCGGATAAAGAAACGTTTACCAATTTGAAGTACAGTCTAGTGTCATGGAGTCAGAGGAGGACGTAACATTTAGAAGCCGAGTTCTTCAAACCAACTATTCGAGTCTCCTTTTTTTGTGGATTAAGTTCTTCTTCTTACTCTGTTCTTCTATTTTGTTATGCTTTAGGTTAGATATCAAATGTTTATGTTCTGGAGATTCTGTGGAACTCAGAGGTGAAAGAAGGTGCGGGAAAGAATGGGTGGATACATAAAATATGGAAGATAAATTTAAACTTAAAATTCGTGATTATATTTCTTCCTTATATGTTTTGTTTCCTTTCAAATTTTAACCATGGTTAGGCAATAACAAATAATCAGGTACAAGAGTTTAGCTCGTGAGCTTAAGTAACACTTTTAGAAAAGTCTAGAATCATCAGATAACAACAATTTAACAATATGAGCTAGAAACTCCCTAATTACAATTTAAACAAGATCACTCCTGCTCCCTTCAACCAACACTCAAGGGGAGCGAGTTACATAATTTATAACAGTAGATAAAGAGTGTCTTTGTTCCACACAAGTACTCTCTAGGAGACTATTCTCCCAAAATTTACAGGTTTAGGCCGCTTAAAGGCTCACACTACATTTAACAAAAATAACAATAGACACAGTCTTAGCTTTAACTTTAACAGGGGCAATAAGTGATCATTCTACGTGGCCTTGGTTAAAAAGGAAAGGTTAAATTTACTGGCCAAAAATCAAAATATTGCACTTTGGAATTCACCAGAATATAATTAAAATCCTATGTGGGCTTACGGCCCGACGTTACAGGGGCTAAGCTCATGCTACGGAGGTGACCAGATGAAGAGAAATTATTAAGTTACAATATTACGAGATCATTTTAAGATTTACCCCAATACCAAGTTGATGGGGAATACAAGAGGGAACCACTCTTTATTCCCTTAGTTAGACTAGAGTCTTCAGACTCATATAAAACTTACATTTGAAGTTTACATTAGCGAATAATTTTGAAACCTTCCTCTCAAACTATCTTTCTGAGACTCTTACTTTACCTTGAGCTGGTGGGCCTTCCCCCTGCCTCCCCTAGGAACACACTCTAAACCCCTTGACTGGAGCGATCACATAGAAAACGTGGCCTACCATACCCCGGCTTGTATAGCGGAGAGGAGGTTCCAGATTTCTCTGAGCCGAGGCCCTGACACACCCACAATTCCTATTGGTTAATTTAATAAATATCAAAAATTTCCTAATGGCTGGAATATTAAGTTGGCGGGAAGAATTAGAAGTGTTGATAACTTTAGAACACCAATACAATTTACAAACAATTCATTTTTACCAACTAATGAATACCGAACTTCTATTAATAGTAGAGACCTCTGTCGAACAACGTTCAAACTTCTTCCGAGTTTATGATGTAGTTGGCCTTCTAAAAGGCGCTTATTTTAAATGCGCGGCGCGGGTGTACCTCCCGTACAGTTTAATAGACTATGGTAAGTTGACTTTGGCTCTAGCGAGTTGGTCATAATGATAATAATAATAATAATAATAATACTTGTCATGAACATCAATAAACAATTGTAATGACCCTCAGACCAAGAGCAATGATAATGTAAATTATAGGAATTAACTAGGATCGTGGAAGTATTTTGGGCAACCAGAGATTTTCCGAGGTACGTATATTATCGAACAAACATAATAGAAAAATATTTCAAACAATTCAGCATTTAACAAGTATTTATGCCAAAAAATGCATATTTTGTTAAAAGGAAACCATAATTTCCAGTGTAGATTTAGTCAAACGAGGTATAAAGTTGTGTATGGAGACAACGATATAAGCTTCGTCAATTCCAGATAAATTCAGAATTTATTTCATTGTGTTACTGCGGTGATGTATGAGTACCTATAAAACCATCATTATTTGATAATACTTGCACTTACTATCACCTAGTTCTCTATCATTGACAAGTTTACGCAACGTAAACAATACTGTACATATATACGCATGATTTAAGTGTAATAATGCGTATTTTCACAGGGTTTTAAATAGCGTAAAGTGAAGGAAAATAGTAGGCAACCATAACAATGCAAAAGCTCGCTAACCATCTGCCATCACTATACTCGTTGTGAAATTTCATGAAGTCATAAATTTCGTGATAGCATAATAAACACTCGTAGTTGATTGACTAACAAAGCTGCTAAACTGAATGTAAATAACAAGCCGTGTTTTCAAAAGGTTGATGGCTTGTGAAAACCTAATGCTCACACCAAAATATACATTTCAAGTCTTTGCTCATCCATGCAATGTTGAAAAAGATTTCAGGTAACGAAGATGTTGAGTCGGGGCATAAATACCCAAAAGCAGGAATCAGCCCTCCAGAACCGCACCGCTCTCAGAACTTAACTCATTTTTACAAGGGGAGGGCTGATTTTTTATAGGGAGAGTATAGACAGTTGACGAGCACAGGTATCGTGAGATGATTCCAGACGACGGACGTCATAGTGACGTAGAGAGACCCACATTGGAGAACTGGGGAGCGTACAGTATGTCGAGAATCAGCGAAGGTAGCAGCGGTACTGCGAGGTAGCATAAAGTTAGCAGGGTAGTAGCAAGCGAAGTGAGGTTAGCAGCAAAGCAGGCGGCGAAATAAGAGTAATTTGTAAAACCTTGAGAGTACTTGGGGAAGGGGGAATGTTATATCTTCCTCCAATTAAAGCTGTGGGAAAGTTATAGTCGCTGGCTCTACGTTCGGCCAGGTGAGGGACTTATACCTGGACCTGTGGGCTGGTTCGAGGTCCACTCAGCCTACGTGATTACAACTGAGGAGCTATCTAATTGCAAGATAACGGCCCCGGTGTATAAACCTAGAATAACAGCCAAAAGGATTCGTCGTGCCGACCACAAGACACCTTGTAATATGCAGGCCTTCGGGCTGAGCAGCGATCACTTGGTAGGACATGGGCCTTCGGGCTGAGCAGCGATCACTTGGTAGGCCATGGGCCTTCGGGCTGAGCAGCGATCACTTGGAAGGCCATGGGCCTTCGGGCTGAGCAGCGATCACTTGGTAGGCCATGGGCCTTCGGGCTGAGCAGCGATCACTTGGTAGGACATGGGCCTTCGGGCTGAGCAGCGATCACTTGGTAGGCCATGGGCCTTCGGGCTGAGCAGCGATCACTTGGTAGGTCATGGGCCTTCGGGCTGAGCACCGATCACTTGGTAGGCCATGGGCCTTCGGGCTGAGCAGCGATCACTTGGTAGGCCATGGGCCTTCGGGCTGAGCAGCGATCACTTGGTAGGTCATGGGCCTTCGGGCTGAGCAGCGATCACTTGGTAGGCCATGGGCCTTCGGGCTGAGCACCGATCACTTGGTAGGACATGGGCCTTCGGGCTGAGCAGCGATCACTTGGTAGGACATGGGCCTTCGGGCTGAGCAGCGATCACTTGGTAGGTCATGGGCCTTCGGGCTGAGCAGCGATCACTTGGTAGGCCATGGGCCTTCGGGCTGAGCAGCGATCACTTGGTAGACCATGGGCCTTCGGGCTGAGCAGCGATCACTTGGTAGGTCATGGGCCTTCGGGCTGAGCAGCGATCACTTGGTAGACCATGGGCCTTCGGGCTGAGCAGCGATCACTTGGTAGGCCATGGGCCTTCGGGCTGAGCAGCGATCACTTGGTAGGCCATGGGCCTTCGGGCTGAGCAGCGATCACTTGGCAGGCCACGGGCCTCCGGGCTGAGCAGCGATCACTTGGTGGGCCATGGGCCTTCGGGCTGAGCAGCGATCACTTGGTAGGTCATAGGTCTTCGGGCTGAGCAGCGATCACTTGGTAGGCCATGGGCCTTCGGGCTGAGCAGCGATCACTTGGTAGGCCATGGGCCTTCGGGCTGAGCAGCGATCACTTGGCAGGCCACGGGCCTTCGGGCTGAGCAGCGATCACTTGGCAGGCCACGGGCCTCCGGGCTGAGCAGCGATCACTTGGTAGGACATGGGCCTTCGGGCTGAGCAGCGATCACTTGGCAGGCCACGGGACTTCGGGCTGAGCAGCGATCACTTGGCAGGCCACGGGCCTCCGGGCTGAGCAGCGATCACTTGACAGGGCATGGGCCTTCGGGCTGAGCAGCGATCACTTGGTAGGACATGGGCCTTCGGGCTGAGCAGAGATCACTTGGCAGGCCACGGGCCTTCGGGCTGAGCAGCGATCACTTGGCAGGCCACGGGACTCCGGGCTCAGCAGCGATCACTTGGTAGGACATGGGCCTTCGGGTTGAGCAGCGATCACTTGGCAGGCCACGGGCCTCCGGGCTGAGCAGCGATCATTTGGTAGGACATGGGCCTTCGGGCTGAGCAGCGATCACTTGGTAGGACATGGGCCTTCGGGCTGAGCAGCGATCACTTGGTAGGACATGGGCCTTCGGGCTGAGCAGCGATCACTTGGTAGGACATGGGCCTTCGGGTTGAGCAGCGATCACTTGGCAGGCCACGGGCCTCCGGGCTGAGCAGCGATCACTTGGCAGGCCACGGGACTCCGGGCTAAGCAGCGATCACTTGGTAGACCATGGGCTTCCGGGCTGAGCAGCGATCACTTGGTAGTGTAACCTTTCCAAGGCATCAGTACATGAACCAGTTACCATTGTTCATAAATATGACGTTAGAATGGAGCACCATCGGTGAGCTTCGAACTCAGCCCGGTTTGTCGAAGCCTCACCCTCCCCTACTGGAATAGTTCGCTAGCCGAGTCGGTATTGCATTTTCGGGTCTGTGGACTGTCCGATGGGGCGGTAAGTCCTTTAGTAATAGTCTCTATAGTAGGGGGAAAAGTTAATTATGAGAGGAATACCATTTCATTACTAATGAGAAGAGAGACAATATCTTGTATAACAAATTTTACTTATACTAGTGAAACACATTATTTACATGGGTATGCCATACAAACACCTTACATATAGTAACTTGGGTGGTCTTGACGTTTAAATGTTCGGTAGTCCTTTTCTACACTTCACTATACGTTTAAATATTCAAACTTAAGAAGGCGTTCCCTCTCGAACTATGACACTACCTCAGACTTAGAGAGGCGTTTCTTCTCTAATTATTTCACTCTACACTTATATTACATCACACACATATTTACTCACTATGGACACACCCCGCTGTAAATCTGTTTACCTACCAAGAATTAATATATTCAATTTGCCTCAAATTATGATTTAAGTTTGCTAGTATCGTATGAACTGAAATAGGCAATTTACACTCCCAATCCTTTGAAAGTCGCGTTACAACACTACCTTAAGGTAAACGTTGCCAAATATGCAGTATGATAAACACGCTCATTTCATTAGGATTTTTACCAACACATATATCAGGACATTATTTACACAACGATGTTACCTATGGACAAGCATTGAGCGACTTCAATACCAGACATCATAAACAAAATATTATAGCACTACCTGCAACAAATGGACAAGAATATACATTTCACATACACACAATGGGCCGCAGGTGGCCTTATTTACCTGCCGCTTGTGACAGTAAGCTTTACTGTCTCCTGCAATGAACTCAGGACCTTCTGAGACAGGGTATATCTGACCTGGAAATCCCTATACGCTGTGAATAATTAAAGAAATAAATTGGAGGGATCCTTCATTTAATGCTCATTTGGAATCTCTGCGACCTTGGCTCTACTTAAATTAACACGCGTAATCTTTGTGCCGAAAGGAAAAGAAACTCGCCACTTGTATCTGTTCTATTTCACTGAAGAAAACGCCTTCACTCCCCCGTTTAAAGGGGCTCATAAAACTCCAGCTGTGAGCTGTCCGTGACCCACTTCCAAAGAGCGGTTCACTAAGCCTTATCGGGCAAAGGCTTCACGGCAAATAATCTATTCACTTCTTTCTATACTGGCCACAAATGGCATCACACAAATCACGGCCCTATATCCGGCCTAATCAACATATTCACATCGCAATATGCGCCTCGCGTGTCTTAATGACAGATTCCAAGGAGACTTCACATTTCATTTCACAATATATCTTGTGGCTACAGCCTGTTCAGCCATTTCATTTCCTCTCGGTACACTGACCACGATGCAAATTTAATGATGATCTCCTACCACCAGGGTCCAAGTTAACTTGCGTATTCGCGAACTAATTAGCGATGTAAGATATATACCCCAATCTCATGCTCTCTTGGTTGTTCCAGCAGCTTTAATTTCTAGTAAGGAGGATTTCCTAAGAGCTTGTGAAGTACAAAAAAAATCAGTTACTGAGATATCTTTGAGGACTCCTATTGGCTGTAGAAAGATGATAATTGGAGTCGCTTACGTAGAATATTTAAGCCCTTTTACTTGACAGTACTTCACGTATAATTAATTTGAGGTCCTTAAATTTACGTCATGCATTATCAAACCCTTGTAAAAAAAATGGAAGTAAAGTATGGTCTATCCCAAACCATGAAGAAAGTATTCTATAAAAGACCCAAATAAAATGAAATTATAATTATTATCCCTCTGAAATGGCGTGCTTGCAGTCTACGTTATATCTAAGTGAAAATTTACATATTTACAATGGGACACGACCTTCAAAGAAATAAATACTTGGAAATGTACTCAGCCTTCTGGATACCACGTTCACAGCTTTACAGGAGGGCACTCCATGGATTTAGACTGCTTGCATCACGTCATCGGCGATGTGAAGACCCATGATGACTTCCTGGCAGGTCTTACACATGACAGCGACGTTCCAGACGTTTTCGGCTACCAGGCGAAATTCCGGCAAACAGCTAGGTGACTCGTTCACTCCGATACACAGGCAAAATTCTGGCATTCAACTGGACGTCGGCGTTCACTCCGGCGTTCACGTAGACATGTAAATGAGGGGAAATTATCTCAAGTGAATACGTTAGTTTATCACACACCACAATTTGAACATATGGTTGGATTTGCTCAATAGCACGAGCATTAAAACCCAATGTCGGTAATGTCCCAGAAGCCCGACATTAATCCCTTCTCATTTATCTATTCTTCTTGTAGGCAGCGATTATAGGCCCAGAAATTTCACTAGCTTCCCTAGAAACGACAGTGGTTAGGCCACTAATGTATTAGCATTCTCGTATTCATGATGCTAGTTCAGGCCTGTTCTAATGCACTTAGCCGTAAGTCGAGCTCTCAACTGTACTACGGATTACTTTAACGTGGCGCTGTCCTCAATTAGGTCTACACTGAGCCGTTCACTGACTTTCTTGGTAATTCATATTGATATCAAGCACGTTCGCTCCACCCACTTCGCTAAGTACGTCCCTATATGTGTTAACTGAGCCGCATTAACTTAGACACATAGGAGGCTCGATGTACGACCTTTTCTACACACGGACATCGGTTATTACGGTTTCGTACCGTTCCTATTTATTAATTTGCGGCACACTGTACACGATAACATCTCACTCAGAGGGTGATTATTCCCACATACTCACAGACTTTAATGAATCACTGTATTACACTGCTCAAATTACAAGATTATTTCTTCACAAACAACTCACACACAAACCACGACGAAATACTACCGTATTGGCGCTACATTGCAAAAGCACTGGGTAGTGTCTCCTCCTCAGCTCATGAATATATATAGGCGCGCTACGCTAGAGACCCGAATGCTGAGGGTGGGGGAAAAAATGCAATCCTTTCTCACACATTGGTCCGTTAATACGCAACGTACAGTGACGAACAGGATATCAAAATGTAGCTCTTGTATTCCCATCTCCACTGAGTGACTGTTATTAAAATAACTTCGTAGGTTTTGAAGCAATCTTAAAAGCGTCCTTTAGTCTCTGGCGGTGAATGATGACGAGCACAGGGGATTCCTTGTGTTCCTTGGCACGGTTAGGGTCCAACATCTGTTAGTCATTAAGACGTGCCCTTGTTTACAGCGTAGTTACCGCTATGTCAGGTAAGTAGAGCACTTCTCGGTCCCATAATTATGCGTAAAATTCCCTGATTCAAATGAATGTTTGCGCTTAATTATCCATTGGGTATTTTGCGATTTATGAAAATTAACAGAAATAAAACAGTTGAATGCGTTAAGTTGGCAGTGGTGAATAAGCGAGGAAAACAGGGTATAATGTTAGTTTTCACGTTGGATCTACTCTCTGGGCTCAGCTAGTGACCTAGATTCTTTGTCACGTGATAACGCGTATCGTTTCATCTCGCTCGCGGTGGGAGTGAGAAAACTTCCCGTACAAGCGCTCTTGCACCGCCTTGCTGCTAATTACCAGCAACTAGAGCTGGGTCGCGCGACTCTGGATATTGCAACTCGAGTCCTGGAGCGGGCAGAAAAATTCTAACTTGGGCAGTTTTTATCATAGAATAACGCGGAAAACGGCATATTTCATCTCCTGGATATCATGACATACCATAGGTGACGTTGTGAACGGTCACATCCCTCCCCTGCTTAAAATAAGAAAAATCACGGGTAGGGATTTTTCTTACCAATCACATGGTTCTCGTGTTGTTAAATGTGAGTGTATCGTAGGATAGCATTTTCTTGTCTTAGAGCGTATCTTGACATAAGGATACGCAAGTATTCTTGGGTCATGATATCTCGTCTTTCGTGCATGCTAGACAATCTTCATCTCCCGACTCGTCAATGTTATCATCCATCCCATGGTGATCTTCTAGTTCCATGTAGTTTACTCCTTTCATTTCTTCTTCCGGATCCTCGTCATCCGCGACGTCCACTCCGTCGTCGTCCTCGTCTTCTTCTGGAGGTTGTCCTTCATCTTCTAGGTCATCTGGATCGTTTGGATTCTCCTCCGGTAATTGTCCTGGCACATGGTATAATTTTAGATTTGAGGCGTTGTAGATAGCCTCAGTTGTCCCATCCATGGATTGTACCTTGTACGCGTTATTTTCTAAATTTTGAATTATTCGATAAGGCCCAATATACAGCTCTGCAAATTTGTGGTAAAATTTCCGTGGTGGATCCGAAGTTGCGGGACGTTTGACCAATACGAGTTCTCCCACTCGTAGAGGTCTGTGGAATCGTTTGCGTCGCAATCGTCGTAACCGCTTCTCTGCCTGTTTCTTCAGAGATTCCAACGTATCTCTCACCCTCAACTCTACTGATGGTCTTGGATCTTCTGGGCATGGCACGACATCTTTCCATGGTCTCTCGGGATGTTCGTTGAAGTGCACGACGCTAGGAATCTGCCCTGTCGATTCGTGTACGGTTGAGTTTATGCATTCCATGATGGTTGGAACAACATCTACCCACCGCCAATGCTGTCTCGGGCAATAGATTCTGCAAAATTTTCCGATCTCCCTCATAATCCTTTCAGACGGATTCGATTCAGGATGTCGAATCGAACTCATGAGGTGTTGAATTCCCATCTGTTCCATGTCTCTACGGAACGCGGCTGATGTGAACTGCGATCCGTGATCGGTTAAGAGTTTATCGGGTTTGCCCATCTTGGGAATGATCTTATTCCTTATCTGGTTGACAACAGTACGCGTATTCGCTTTCTGTACTGGACACAGCATAACATATTTGCTGAAGACGTCCATGCACACCAAAATGAATTGGAGCCCCCTGGTCGCCTTTGGAAGCGGACCATAGAAGTCCATGGAAAACAGTTCGCGGGGCTTCTCGGGAATCAACGGCTTTGGTGGTTGTTTGAGTAAATACGCGTTGGGCTTAATACGTTGACAGATGTCACAAGTCATTAAAACTGTACGAGTCATCCTCCTCATTCGCGGCCATGTAAAGGTTTCTCTAAGCGTCGCCATGACTTTGTCTACGTCAGCGTGTCCTATGGAATGATGCGTCAGCCATATTAAGTCAACCTGGAGAGCGGGTGGAACGACCACTCTAAGACGAGTATGCGCATCATCCACATATTTGTACAAGATCCCATTAATGTAGTTATAGTTTAGCGCATGTCTATCAGCGTCTTGATATTCTGGCGTTCCTGGTTGCAACTGTTTTCGCAGAAACTGAATCATTCGATGGGTCTCCGGCCAACTTCCTTGTTCTTCAGGAATTTGTCTGAGTCGATCCAAGGTCTCTCGATCTTCCTCAACTAGCTGTAGATGATGTATGGCTTAGCCCTCGGGATCAGGATTTCTGCTAAGGGCGTCCGCAATGATATTTTCTTTGCCCGCGCAATGTTCTATCTCCAGATCAAATTGTTGAACGAATAAGGTCCAACGATTTACCCTTTCAGAGGCCATGGTGGATTTGAATACAAATGTTAAGGCTCGATGATCCGTTCGTAATAAAATGGCAAAACCATAGATGTATTTGCGCCAGTGATTCAATGCAGTTACGATCGCAAGCATCTCCAATTCGGTAACGGTGTAATTTTGCTCATGTCCGGGTAGCTTGCGGCTCATGAAGGCCAAGTAATTTATTCGTGGCTCAGTGTCCTTCTCCTGATATAACACTGCGCCGACACCAATCATGGACGCATCCGTCTGTATTATAAACTTCTGGCTATAATCAGGATATCCTAATTCAACGCCGTTACTCATCAGATCATTAGTCTTACGGAAAGCATCCTCACAGGCTGTATCCCACTTCCATCGGTTGTTTTTCTTTAATAGCTCTTGCAAAGGAGCAACCGTGGTGGTATATGACGGACAGTGATCCGCAAAGAATCCGCATAAGCCTAAGAACTGCCGAACGTGCTTCACTCTGGTTGGCTTCGGGAAGTTCTGAATTGCCTTGATTTTCACGGGGTTTGGAGAGATACCCTCGGCATCAATGACATGCCCTAAGAAGAGGATACTGCGCTGACAAAAATGGGATTTTTCAAGGTTAATTTTGAAATTGTTTCGGCCTAAATCTTCCAAAACGAGACGCAAATGTTCCATGTGTTCTTCCAAAGTTTGCGTAGCTATCAAGATGTCGTCTACATATTGGACTGTGATTTTCTTCACCTTATCACTTAAGTTGCGATCAAGTGCTCGAATGAGGGCTGACCCAGCGTTCTTGAGTCCGAACGGGAGACGGTTGTAAACGTATGTCTGCTGGTCAAACAGAAAACCAGTCAAGATCTTTGACTCGGCTGACAACTCTACATGATGGTAGGATGCTCGCAAGTCTACACTGGAAAAGAACTGCATATGCTGAAATTTCTTTAGGAGCTCTTTGATATTCGGCGCACGGTCGTATTCCGGCACGAGTCTCTCGTTAATTGCCCGACTGTCTAAGCAAACCCTCAGAGATCCGTTTGGTTTAGCAACAAATACCAATGGGTTTAGGAATGGTGTTGGAGCCTTTGAAATAATGTCATTGTCTTCCATCTCCTTGATGATCTCGCGCACCTTAGGATAGTGCTTCTCTGGTACAGGGTAGGGGTTTTTCTTAAATGGTTCCCAACTAGTTACAACCATGTTATATTTGAAATTTAGAATCTTTCCTGGTTGAGATCCAAAAACATCCCGATAAGTTTCCAAAATTTCCTTTAATTTACACTTGTTCTCGTCATCAATCTTCGCCTCGCTCAATTTGACCTGCGCATTATCCTCAAACTTCGGTTCTGCTTCTTCCACTTTCTCCAGATTAGCAACCATCTCATCGAATTGTTTTCTAATTTCTTCGACCTTCTGTTCGTCCCAATTCAAGAATTCATGGTAGTCTTCCGCTGCATCTTGTGACAACTGGGTCGTCCATATCCGTTCTCCGTCCATGGTCTCTGGTTTATCATTCAGTTTCACGTTCTCTTGAATCATATTTATGTACAACATAACATGGTTTTGATCCATGTCGACGACTGCCTTGTATTCACGTAAAAAGTCAGATCCCAGGATAACGTTGTATTCCATTCGGTCCATGACCAGAAATGGATGTGCGAGTGTGGCGTTGCCTATTTGTAAATCCAAATACACTTGCGTGTCACATACTGCCGTGCGATCCGGAATGATGCCTCGCACCTTCACCTTGGAAACGGGTAAAGTCGGAATTTTGAATTTTGACTGTATTTCACGTACAAACGTTCTTGACACTACACTGACACTAGCTCCTGTGTCCATTAGACAGCGTGCGCGTAACTCTTGGACACGAATATAAATTACTGGAAGCTCTCGGATAATCTTTTTACAGCATGGACTTGGATCTTCTAACAAATCTTCGGGTTGAATTTCCCATGAGTCAATCGTGACAATGACTAAGTCTGAATCGTCTCGATGGTTGCTAATGTGTGGAGAAACTACCTCCTCGCTACCTAGTTCTGCTCTTTTTTTTAACAGCTCCGCCCCCTGCGAAGTATTCTGACGCATGAGGGTTCAGCCGGTTTCCTCGGTCTTGTTCCCGTTGAGCTTGAAATTCGATACTCTCAGCTCCCGTAACTTCTTCAGATGATGCCATCTCTTGGATAGGCCTTTGCCATTTGTCAGTTCTTGCGGGCTGGTTTCGGAGTTGCTCGACGTACCTCTTCGATTCCGCTTGTCGATCCCGTATCTGGTTGTCCATATTCCTCGGTCTGTCCCATGACCGTCTACTCTCTCCTCTCCATCTACCGTATGGCCTTCTACAATGGTCGACCTGACTATACCTAAACCTATTTCTCCGTTCAGGTCGTCTTTGGTAGTCATAACTCCTGGAATTCCATTCTTCACGGCGTCTATCTCTCGGCTCACTCCATCTCGGAGGATTTCTATCACCATCCCTCGACGTTGAGTAAGTTTCCCTTCTCTCTTCGGTACTCGTGCCCTGATTTCGACGTTTTGGTGACCCTCCTTCTGATTTCACGTCTATCGTGTGCACCGTCTCATGGTGTCTCTGTCTCACATGTCCTCCACTTGTTGTCTGGTCCAGCTGGCGCAAAATGTGCTCAGCTTCTACTGCGGTCTTAACATTGGCAGAGATGATAATCTTTTGGACTTCCGGCGGAAGTTGTTTCCCGATCGCTGAGATCAGCTCTAACTCGGAAGAAGCTGGTGGACGAAGTACTCACAAAACCTCGTTTGTCCGGTTGCCGAGTATCGCCGTGAGTACAGCTCGAGGCGTAACCCTTGCTGTGTCTCGATACCCCAGTATTTCTCTAAAAACCTACGCCGGAATTCTTCGTATCCGTCAAAGCAGTATTTAAATGCCTTGAACCATATCAACGGCTGGTCCGCGAGGTATCTTTCAACTATCCGTAGGCGCCTCTTTGCGGGGACATTGTGGTCGGAAAAATATTGGTCCATCTCATTTAAGAACCCTTTCGGTGTCATATGGGCATTGGACCCAAATTTCTTAGGTTCATCGTGACTGAAACGCAAAAGGTTGTAAAAAGGGATCGAACCAAGATCCTGTGGTGTTGAGCTACGTCCTGACATAAAGCGAGTTTGATTGTTCTCATGGGTTGGAACTGATTTTCCCGTCAAGTCAGATTCGTTGTGCGTTCCTGGCGGTTCCAGGTCCTTCTTATCAGACTTGTTCAAGATGGACTTCAACAGGTCGTCTCCTCGAGATTCTTGCGTCTTGAGGTTCTCTACTTCTTCTTGGAGTTCCAAGATTAGCCTCTCGTGGACGTCTAATTTAATGGTAGCTTTATGAGCCTTCAGTTCAAATTAATCAATTTTGTCCTTCAACTCCTGGACCTTTCCCTGCGTTTCCCGATGTTTTCCCTCGGCGGTAACGTTCAATTCATTCTTCGCCCGATCCATGTGCTGATCAATATATTCCTTGCATTTAGTCTCTGTGCCGTCCCGAACCTGCGTTATTTGTCCTTCGATTTCTTCAGTCCTTAAAGACAGGTCCTCGAATCTTGTTTGTAGGTCTATCATGGCTTCCGTGCTGGCGTTAACCTTCGATTCCATTTCTTCCATTTTGCTTTCCTGAGCTGTCATTTTTATTTCTATTTCGGCTGTACGCTCATCCAGACGGCGACTGGTTTGCTCTAGCTTCAACGCGAGGGAATCTATGCGTGTCGTCACGTCATCAATGCGGGAGTTAACATGTTCTTTAAGCTCCGCGGCATGGGCTTTACACGACGCCTCGTATCCGTCTAACCGTGCAGTGAGCTGACCTACTCGACTATTGTGCTGGTCTAAACGTTCTTCAATTTGTGTGGTTGCCTGTCCTAGCTTATTTAGTAGTTCTGCCTGCCTATCACTATCAGCCTTTAACTGCTCCTTTAAGAGTCCTGCCTGTCTTTCACTATCGGCCTTTAGCTGCTCCTTTAAAAGTCCTGCCTGTCTTTCACTATTGTCCGCATTAGCCTGTTCCAATTTCGCAAGACGCTCATCAAACTTCGCGCTCTGTTCCCTGAAAAGCTCTGCCTGCTTCTCACTTTGTTCGGCCAGTAAGGCGGCCATCAACTGTTTAATACCTTCCACATCCATAATACTTCACTTCTTGAGAAATGTGTGCCCCCTGAATTAAGCTGCTCGTGGTATTTCAGTTCATACGATTCAGTTTCCTAAACTTAGGAAGGTGTGCAATTTTTGAAAATGACCAAGTCGTTTTACGCCAAAATTAGCTTCAAAACAGCTGCGTCACACCTCCTAATAATTACTTGTGTTTCCCTAGTATTTTCTTACGTAACTCATAAGCATTATCCCGACATATTGTTTTTTTAAATAATTAAATTTATGTAGCCCTTTATTAAAACAAATATTACCTAAATCCGCGACCTAAATGGGCCCGGTACTTTACGTGTGCCAGAATTGTGATGCACTTAATAAACATTGGATGTTTTCAGCCTCGAGATTTGGAAGATGATTTAGCAGACAATTCCCCGTCTCGAACTGACAACATTGCACTGTTCATTTTGAGAAAAAAAAATTAAGAGTGATGAGGCTTCCACTCTAGTCCGCGATATCTACTCTGGTTACATTGGATGAATCCTCTAAACTACCAAGGCCTGCTACAAGCGCATCGCCTTCGGCATGAACCTGTGACCAGAAGAATTTGAAGAACTCAGTCCAGTCATTTTATCCTCAACAATGGGAAGGTCATTTTATTGCTCCCCTGAAGTTACACAACTCCATAACTTTTTTCAGGTCCGCCATACTTCTGAGTGACCATCGTGTATATTTCCACTTAACCTGGTACACGATCTCTTCATTCTTCTCCTTACATCCGTTAGATTTAATTTATTCCAGTCACTCATTTAAATATCATTGCGCGTGACGTAACTGTGTATGGTAGCGGCTTACGCACTCCATCCGACACATTATTCATATTAACTATCACGTTCACACGCTCTGATTCTATTTAGTATTCCTCTCTCGTAACAAATTTAATATACGGGTAAAATTTGGTATTTCCATTCGTTCAGTTCTAACCGAATCAATTTGATAATCCTACTGCCTTAGGTACTCCTTTTATAGTAGTGGTATTCGAACTTGTGACATAATATTGGCTATATCAATATTTATGTTGCCGTAGGGCTTTACAAACTTGCCCCAACAACGGGACGCTAAATTATGCGTCGCGAGAACAATATGTAGCTCGCCCCAAACAACAATAAGACCACACGTTACGGGACGCCAAATATGTAACCTTTCCAAGGCATCAGTACATGAACCAGTTACCATTGTTCATAAATATGACGTTAGAATGGAGCACCATCGGTGAGCTTCGAACTCAGCCCGCTTTGTCAAAGCCTCACCCTCCCCTACTGGAATAGTTCGCTAGCCGAGTCGGTATTGCATTTTCGGGTCTGTGGACTGTCCGATGGGGCGGTAAGTCCTTTAGTAATAGTCTCTATAGTAGGGGGAAAAGTTAATTATGAGAGGAATACCATTTCATTACTAATGAGAAGAGAGACAATATCTTGTATAACAAATTTTACTTATACTAGTGAAACACATTATTTACATGGGTATGCCATACAAACACCTTACATATAGTAACTTGGGTGATCTTGACGTTTAAATGTTCGGTAGTCCTTTTCTACACTTCATTATACGTTTAAATATTCAAACTTAAGAAGGCGTTCCCTCTCGAACTATGACACTACCTCAGACTTAGAGAGGCGTTTCTTCTCTAATTATTTCACTCTACACTTATATTACATCACACACATATTTACTCACTATGGACACACCCCGCTGTAAATCTGTTTACCTACCAAGAATTAATATATTCAATTTGCCTCAAATTATGATTTAAGTTTGCTAGTATCGTATGAACTGAAATAGGCAATTTACACTCCCAATCCTTTGAAAGTCGCGTTACAACACTACCTTAAGGTAAACGTTGCCAAATATGCAGTATGATAAACACGCTCATTTCATTAGGATTTTTACCAACACATATATCAGGACATTATTTACACAACGATGTTACCTATGGACAAGCATTGAGCGACTTCAATACCAGACATCTTAAACAAAATATTATAGCACTACCTGCAACAAATGGACAAGAATATACATTTCACATACACACAATGGGCCGCAGGTGGCCTTATTTACCTGCCGCTTGTGACAGTAAGCTTTACTGTCTCCTGCAATGAACTCAGGACCTTCTGAGACAGGGTATATCTGACCTGGAAATCCCTATACGCTGTGAATAATTAAAGAAATAAATTGGAGGGATCCTTCATTTAATGCTCATTTGGAATCTCTGCGACCTTGGCTCTACTTAAATTAACACGCGTAATCTTTGTGCCGAAAGGAAAAGAAACTCGCCACTTGTATCTGTTCTATTTCACTGAAGAAAACGCCTTCACTCCCCCGTTTAAAGGGGCTCATAAAACTCCAGCTGTGAGCTGTCCGTGACCCACTTCCAAAGAGCGGTTCACTAAGCCTTATCGGGCAATGGCTTCACGGCAAATAATCTATTCACTTCTTTCTATACTGGCCACAAATGGCATCACACAAATCACGGCCCTATATCCGGCCTAATCAACATATTCACATCGCAATATGCGCCTCGCGTGTCTTAATGACAGATTCCAAGGAGACTTCACATTTCATTTCACAATATATCTTGTGGCTACAGCCTGTTCAGCCATTTCATTTCCTCTCGGTACACTGACCACGATGCAAATTTAATGATGATCTCCTGCCACCAGGGTCCAAGTTAACTTGCGTATTCGCGAACTAATTAGCGATGTAAGATATATACCCCAATCTCATGCTCTCTTCGTTTTTCCAGCAGCTTTAATTTCTAGTAAGGAGGATTTCCTAAGAGCTTGTGAAGTACAAAAAAAATCAGTTACTGAGATATCTTTGAGGACTCCTATTGGCTGTAGAAAGATGATAATTGGAGTCGTTTACGTAGAATATTTAAGCCCTTTTACTTGACAGTACTTCACGTATAATTAATCTGAGGTCCTTAAATTTACGTCATGCATTATCAAACCCTTGTAAAAAAAATGGAAGTAAAGTATGGTCGTTCCCAAACCATGAAGAAAGTATTCTATAAAAGACCCAAATAAAATGAAATTATAATTATTATCCCTCTGAAATGGCGTGCTTGCAGTCTACGTTATATCTTAGTGAAAAATTTACATATTTACAATGGGACACGACCTTCAAAGAAATAAATACTTGGAAATGTACTCAGCCTTCTGGATACCACGTTCACAGCTTTACAGGAGGGCACTCCATGGATTTAGACTGATTGCATCACGTCATCGGCGATGTGAAGACCCATGATGACTTCCTGGCAGGTCTTACACATGACAGCGACGTTCCAGACGTTCTCGGCTACCAGGCGAAATTCCGGCAAACAGCTAGATGACTCGTTCACTCCGATACACAGGCAAAATTCTGGCATTCAACTGGACGTCGGCGTTCACTCCGGCGTTCACGTAGACATGTAAATGAGGGGAAATTATCTCAAGTGAATACGTTAGTTTATCACACACCACAATTTGAATATATGGTTGGATTTGCTCAATAGCACGAGCATTAAAACCCAATGTCGGTAATGTCCCAGAAGCCCGACATTAATCCCTTCTCATTTATCTATTCTTCTTGTAGGCAGCGATTATAGGCCCAGAAATTTCACTAGCTTCCCTAGAAACGACAGTGGTTAGGCCACTAATGTATTAGCATTCTCGTATTCATGATGCTAGTTCAGGCCTGTTCTAGTGCACTTAGCCGTAAGTCGAGCTCTCAATTGTACTACGGATTACTTTAACGTGGCGCTGTCCTCAATTAGGTCTACACTGAGCCGTTCACTGACTTTCTTGGTAATTCATATTGATATCAAGCACGTTCGCTCCACCCACTTCGCTAAGTACGTCCCTATATATGTTAACTGAGCCGCATTAACTTAGACACATAGGAGGCTCGATGTACGACCTTTTCTACACACGGTCATCGGTTATTACGGTTTCGTACCGTTCCTATTTATTAATTTGCGGCACACTGTACACGATAACATCTCACTCAGAGGGTGATTATTCCCACATACTCACAGACTTTAATGAATCACTGTATTACACTGCTCAAATTACAAGATTATTTCTTCACAAACGACTCACACACAAACCACGACGAAATACTACCGTATTGGCGCTACATTGCAAAAGCACTGGGTAGTGTCTCCTCCTCAGCTCATGAATATATACATGCGCGCTACGCTAGAGACCCGAATGCTGAGGGTGGGGGAAAAAATGCAATCCTTTCTCACACATTGGTCCGTTAATACGCAACGTACAGTGACGAACAGGATATCAAAATGTAGCTCTTGTATTTCCATCTCCACTGAGTGACTGTTATTAAAATAACTTCGTAGGTTTTGAAGCAATCTTAAAAGCGTCCTTTAGTCTCTGGCGGTGAATGATGACGAGCACAGGGGATTCCTTGTGTTCCTTGGCACGGTTAGGGTCCAACATCTGTTAGTCATTAAGACGTGCCCTTGTTTACAGCGTAGTTACCGCTATGTCAGGTAAGTAGAGCACTTCTCGGTCCCATAATTATGCGTAAAATTCCCTGATTCAAATGAATGTTTGCGCTTAATTATCCATTGGGTATTTTGCGATTTATGAAAATTAACAGAAATAAAACAGTTGAATGCGTTAAGTTGGCAGTGGTGAATAAGCGAGGAAAACAGGGTATAATGTTAGTTTTCACGTTGGATCTACTCTCTGGGCTCAGCTAGTGACCTAGATTCTTTGTCACGTGATAACGCGTATCGTTTCATCTCGCTCGCGGTGGGAGTGAGAAAACTTCCCGTACAAGCGCTCTTGCACCGCCTTGCCGCTAATTACCAGCAACTAGAGCTGGGTCGCGCGACTCTGGATATTGCAACTCGAGTCCTGGAGCGGGCAGAAAAATTCTAACTTGGGCAGTTTTTATCGTAGAATAACGCGGAAAACGGCATATTTCATCTCCTGGATATCATGACATACCATAGGTGACGTTGTGAACGGTCACATCAGGTCATAGGCCTTCGGGCTGAACAGCGATCACTTGGTAGGCCATGGGCCTTCGGGCTGAGCAGCGATCACTTGGTAGGCCATGGGCCTTCGGGCTGAGCAGCAATCACTTGGTAGACCACGGGCCTTCGGGCTGAGCAGCAATCACTTGGTAGGCCATGGGCCTCCGGGCTGAGCAGCAATCACTTGGTAGACCACGGGCCTTCGGGCTGAGCAGCGATTACTTGGTAGGCCATGGGCCTTCGGGCTGAGCAGCGATCACTTGGTAGGACATGGGCCTTCGGGCTGAGCAGCGATCACTTGGTAGGCCATGGGCCTTCGGGCTGAGCAGCGATCACTTGGTAGGCCACGGGCCTTCGTGCTGAGCAGCGATCACTTGGCAGGGAATGGGCCTTCGGGCTGAGCAGCGATCACTTGGTAGGACATGGGCCTTCGGGTTGAGCAGCGATCACTTGGTAGGCCATGGGCCTTCGGGCTGAGCAGCGATCACTTGGTAGGCCACGGGCCTTCGTGCTGAGCAGCGATCACTTGGTAGGCCACGGGCCTTCGTGCTGAGCAGCGATCACTTGGTAGGCCATGGGCCTTCGGGCTGAGCAGCGATCACTTGGTAGGACATGGGCCTTCGGGTTGAGCAGCGATCACTTGGTAGGCCATGGGCCTTCGGGCTGAGCAGCGATCACTTGGTAGGCCACGGGCCTTCGTGCTGAGCAGCGATCACTTGGCAGGGAATGGGCCTTCGGGCTGAGCAGCGATCACTTGGTAGGTCATGGGCCTTCGGGTTGAGCAGCGATCACTTGGTAGGACATGGGCCTTCGGGCTGAGCAGCGATCACTTGGTAGGTCATAGACCTTCGGGCTGAGCAGCGATCACTTGGTAGGTCATAGACCTTCGGGCTGAGCAGCGATCACTTGGTAGGACATGGGCCTTCGGGCTGAGCAGCGATTACTTGGTAGGCCACGGGCCTTCGTGCTGAGCAGCGATCACTTGGCAGGGAATGGGCCTTCGGGCTGAGCAGCGATCACATGGTAGGTCATGGGCCTTCGGGTTGAGCAGCGATCACTTGGTAGGCCATGGGCCTTCGGGCTGAGCAGCGATCACTTGGTAGGTCTTGGGCCTTCGGGTTGAGCAGCGATCACTTGGTAGGTCATGGGCCTTCGGGCTGAGCAGCGATCACTTGGTAGGCCATGGGCCTTCGGGTTGAGCAGCGATCACTTCTTAGGTCATGGGCCTTCGGGTTGAGCAGCGATCACTTGGTAGACCACGGGTCTTCGGGTTGAGCAGCGATCACTTGGTAGGCCATGGGCCTTCGGGCTGAGCAGCGATCACTTGGTAGACCATGGGCCTTCGGGTTGAGCAGCGATCACTTGGCAGGCCACGGGCCTTTGGGCTGAGCAGCGATCACTTGACAGGGCATGGGCCTTCGGACTGGGCAGCGATCACTGGGCAGGCTACGGGCCTTCGGGCTGAGCAGCGATCACTTGGCAGGGAATGGGCCTTCGGGCTGAGCAGCGATCACTGGGCAGGCCGCGGGCGCTCGGGCTGAGCACCGATCACTTGGCAGGCCACGGGCCTCCGGGCTGAGCAGCGATCACTTGGCAGGCCACGGGCCTTTGGGCTGAGCAGCGATCACTTGACAGGGCATGGGCCTTCGGGCTGAGCAGCGATAACTTGGTAGGACATGGGCCTTCGGGCTGAGCACCGATCACTTGGTAGGCCATGGGCCTTCGGGCTGTGCACCGATCACTTGGTAGGACATGGGCCTTCGGGCTGAGCAGCGATCACTGGGCAGGCCACGGGCCTTCGGGTTGAGTAGCGATCACTTGGTAGGACATGGGCCTTCGGGCTGAGCAGCGATCACTGGGCAGGCCACGGGCCTTCGGGCTGAGCAGCGATCACTTGGCAGGCCACGGGCCTCCGGGCTGAGCAGCGATAACTTGGTAGGACATGGGCCTTCGGGCTGAGCACCGATCACTTGGTAGGCCATGGGCCTTCGGGCTGAGCACCGATCACTTGGCAGGGAATGGGCCTTCGGGCTGAGCAGCGATCACTTGGTAGGCCATGGGCCTTCGGGCTGAGCAGCGATCACTTGGTAGGCCATGGGCCTTCGGGCTGAGCACCGATCACTTGGCAGGGAATGGGCCTTCGGGCTGAGCAGCGATCACTTGGTAGGCCATGGGCCTTCGGGCTGAGCAGCGATCACTTGGCAGGCCATGGGCCTTCGGGCTGAGCACCGATCACTTGGTAGGCCACGGGCCTTCGGACTGAGCACCGATCACTTGGCAGGGAATGGGCCTTCGGGCTGAGCAGCGATCACTTGGTAGACCATGGGCTTTCGGGCTGAACACCGATCAATTGGCAGGGAATGGGCCTTCGGGCTGAGCAGCGATCACTTGGTAGGCCATGGGCCTTCGGGCTGAGCAGCGATCACTTGGTAGGCCATGGGCCTTCGGTCTGAGCAGCGATCACTTGGTAGGTCATGGGCCTTCGGGTTGAACAGCGATCACTTGGTAGGTCTTGGGCCTTCGAGCTGAGCAGCGATCACTTGGTAGGCCATGGGCCTTCGGGTTGAGCAGCGATCACTTCTTAGGTCATGGGCCTTCGGGTTGAGCAGCGATCACTTGGTAGACCACGGGTCTTCGGGTTGAGCAGCGATCACTTGGTAGGCCATGGGCCTTCGGGCTGAGCAGCGATCACTTGGTAGACCATGGGCCTTCGGGTTGAGCAGCGATCACTTGGCAGGCCACGGGCCTTTGGGCTGAGCAGCGATCACTTGACAGGGCATGGGCCTTCGGACTGGGCAGCGATCACTGGGCAGGCCACGGGCCTTCGGGCTGAGTAGCGATCACTTGGCAGGGAATGGGCCTTCGGGCTGAGCAGCGATCACTGGGCAGGCCACGGGCCTTCGGGCTGAGCAGCGATCACTTGGCAGGCCACGGGCCTTTGGGCTGAGCAGCGATCACTTGACAGGGCATGGGCCTTCGGGCTGAGCAGCGATAACTTGGTAGGACATGGGCCTTCGGGCTGAGCACCGATCACTTGGTAGGCCATGGGCCTTCGGGCTGAGCACCGATCACTTGGTAGGACATGGGCCTTCGGGCTGAGCAGCGATCACTGGGCAGGCCACGGGCCTTCGGGTTGAGTAGCGATCACTTGGTAGGACATGGGCCTTCGGGCTGAGCAGCGATCACTGGGCAGGCCACGGGCCTTCGGGCTGAGCAGCGATCACTTGGCAGGCCACGGGCCTCCGGGCTGAGCAGCGATCACTTGGCAGGCCACGGGCCTTTGGGCTGAGCAGCGATCACTTGACAGGGCATGGGCCTTCGGGCTGAGCAGCGATAACTTGGTAGGACATGGGCCTTCGGGCTGAGCACCGATCACTTGGTAGGCCACGGGCCTTCGGGCTGAGCACCGATCACTTGTCAGGGAATGGGCCTTCGGGCTGAGCAGCGATCACTTGTTAGGCCATGGGCCTTCGGGCTGAGCACCGATCACTTGGTAGGCCATGGGCCTTCGGGCTGAGCAGCGATCACTTGGTATGCCATGGGCCTTCGGGCTGAGCAGCGATCACTTGGTAGGACATGGGCCCTCAGTCTGAGCAGCGATCACTTGGTAGGCCATGGGCCTTCGGGCTGAGCACCGATCACTTGGCAGGGAATTGGCCTTCGGGCTGAGCAGCGATCACTTGGTAGGCCATGGGCCTTCGGGCTGAGCAGCGGTCACTTGGTAGGCCATGGGCCTTCGGGCTGAGCACCGATCACTTGGTAGGCCACGGGCCTTCGGGCTGAGCACCGATCACTTGGCAGGGAATGGGCCTTCGGGCTGAGCAGCGATCACTTGGTAGACCATGGGCCTTCGGGCTGGGCACCGATCAATTGGCAGGGAATGGGCCTTCGGGCTGAGCAGCGATCACTTGGTAGGCCATGGGCCTTCGGGCTGAGCAGCGATCACTTGGTAGGCCATGGGGCTTCGGGCTGAGCACCGATCACTTGGTAGGCCATGGGCCTTCGGGCTGAGCAGCGATCACTTGGCAGGGAATGGGCCTTCGGGCTGAGCAGCGATCACTTGGTAGGCCATGGGCCTTCGGGCTGAGCAGCGATCACTTGGCAGGGAATGGGCCTTCGGGCTGAGCACCGATCATTTCGTAGGGCATGGGCCTTCGGGCTGAGCAGCGATCACTTGGTAGGCCATGGGCCTTCGGGCTGAGCAGCGATCACTTGGTAAGTCATGGGCCTTCATGGCTGTTGCACCATGGGGAAGTAATAACCTCGTTTCTTTTCTCTTTAATAAGGACTATCATTCTTGTTCACATGAGGTGCATTGCATATATACACTATGTTTGTAGGATAATACTGAAGTGGAAAATAGCTGTGGAAAGTCAGTAATGTTTTATCTAGAGCGTGACAAAACTGTCCGTTTGATAACACATTGGTCCAGTAATTCTAAATCAGTGGGTGCAGAGTGCTATTGTTCACGAATAACCCTACTAATCCTGCATCGCTTTTGTTTCTCAGTGTTATTAATAACAGTTGTTAACCCTGATGGATGGTGGCTTCCCCGCTGAGAATACCAGTCATGTCAGAGAGGTTAAATGCTTCAATTATTCACAACGATACCCAACGATTGCACCGCTGGAGGATATGTACATTACTACTGATGTTCAATTCATTTTGATATTTTTTCTACCCATTTGTCTCATTTTGTAACAATGGGAAATTTTAATGAGTTTTAGTTCTCAATTAACTTTGGAAAGCAGAATATATTTCTCTCAAAGTTGACACAATAAAGAGTAATGGTTATATGCATACACTTCACCTTCTGATAAACATTTTCTGATGGTCACTAAATACGAAGTTAAATCGTTTACCTATTGTAGTCCTAAAGCTGCATAGAGTAGCAATTAACACGGTTGTGAGAAAATCCCAGAGAAAGCAAATGCTAGCTGTTGTATCTTCATATCAGAGTTGTTGAGACATAAACATAGCTGGTATCAATCTTAACTAAAGACACGGCAGATGAGGGGTGGCAGAACTGCATGGTTTGGTCTTTCAAGTAACCACTCAGAAGGCGGTCAATCTCATACACGAGTCCACTAGGGGAGAAAAAACTGAAGTAATATTTGTGCTTAATAGTTATATCCAAACGAATTCAATGCGTTATGATGTACTCCTTATACAAGGTGGTTGCTTTGAGCAGGTAAACTGTCAGGAAGTGTGCTTATGCTTCACGGTAACGTTGCCAACGCCAACAATGGATAGTCGTTGCTGATTCCGCTGGGTTTTATAGTCTCCTCCTCCTTCTTTAAATGCCATCTCCTCTCAGATGGTCGACTACCATCATAAAGATGACGCAGTGCTAAACAGTTCAGTAGTGGAACAGCTGAACCAAATATTCAGATTATCAATTCAAGAAATGCGTCTTCTTCCTTTTTTTTTTGCCTTGCATCTTCCCGTGAATGACCAGCTGCAGTAGATGATATTTCTCTCCTCACATCACATGGCCGAGATACTGGAGCTTTCTGATTTTGACAGTATTTAATATTTCTTTTCTCTTTCCCATTCGACTCATTAACTAATCGTTTATGACCTCATCTGTCCAACTCAACAGCAGTATCTTTCTGCACGTCCATAACTGAAATGCCTCTAACCTGTCCATTCCTCTTGTCTTTGTGGTTCATGTCTCAACTCCATAGAACAAAGTGGAGAGGACGTAACATCTCAGAAGTGTAATTTTTTAGATATAAACTAAGGTCTCTGCTACAGAACACTGTCTTCATTTTATTGAATACATTTCTGCTTTTTTCCGATCCTGGACTTTATTTCCTGATTACAGTCAATATTGTAGTTCATATTTGTTCCTAAATATGTGCATTTTGTTACAGTCTCCTGCATTACGGCCATAACCTTTCTCCTTGTTACGGTTAACTCTTAGATCTGCTGAAGAAATCTCTGAAAAATAATCGTTTCACTGCCGACTGAGTGGGTCCTTGTGCTACGGAGAGTGGTTCAATCAACAACCAACGTCCTTCATTGTGGAGGGTTATAGAGAAGCTCGTCTGACGTAAGTTTGTAATGGAGAGACCGTATAATTCTCTGATAAGACCGAAATTAGAGTATAGTTTCAGTGTGTGGGACCCTCACCAGTATTACTTAATACGTGAACTGGAAAACATTCAAAGCAGAGAAGCACGATTTGTTCTGCGTGATTTCTGACAAAAGACCAGTGTTACAAAAATCTTGCAAACTTTGAGCTGGAAGGAATTGAGAGTAAGGAGACGAGCTGCTCGGATAAGCGGTATGTCCCGAGCAGTCAGGGGAGAGTTGGCGTGGAATGACATTAGTGGAAGAATAATCATGAGTGGAGATTTTATAGGTAGAGAAGGTCATAATATAAAGACAACATAGGAATTCAAGAGGACAAATTGGGGAAAATATTCATTCATAGGACGAGGAATTAAGGAATGGAATATTTTATCAAGGGAAATGGTCGATGCACTCCCAATTTCTTTGAAATCCTTTATGAAAAGACTAGGTATACAATTGCTATGGAATCTGACCCCTGGATGACAGCCCTAATTGCAGATCATTGATTGATTGATTGATTGATTGATTGATTGATTGATTGATTTATTTATTGATTTATTTATTGATTGATTGATTGATTGATTGATTGATTGATTGATTGATTGATTGATTGATTGATTGATTGATTGATTGATTGATTGATTGATTGATTGATTGATTGATTGATTGATTGATTGATTGATTGATTGATTGATTGATTGATTGATTGATTGATTGATTGATTGATTGATTGATTGATTGATTGATTGATTGATTTTTCGTAATCATATGGAGAAAACCACACTCACTGTAGCCATATTATTATTATTATTATTATTATTATTATTATTATTATTATTATCACAACCATCTGGGGCTACAGGTGGAAAATACTGACGAATATCGCTTATACATTTGAGGTATAAAGTGTTTTCGAATGCATTGTTTTATCGCCTACATCCGTTTGTTCAGAAAGGAATAGGTGCCTATCTGCGTGGATGTCATCCAGGGAAGTAAACAGTACAACAAATTTTCATTATAAGGCCAATTTTAGAAACTATATTTGAATCTGGAATTGGCCCGCATGATCTGTTTATCCGTTTAAAAACTGCGTACGGTATTATAAATATAGAACGGCTATACACGGAGGGCCAGTGTGACATCACCTCACCCCACTCCAGTAATGACAAGTTCAGCTTGTGACGTCATCGCGCACTGCACTGCTTTCTCGCTATCTCAGGGGAAGGGGAAATGCTTTGAGGCATGCGGGATGCAGCGATGTAGGAGAAAAAGGAAACATCTTGTGTCAATAACACAGCTGACGTCTTGGACATCGTAATGTTAACGCTAACAGATTGAAATACACAATTGGTCACACATAATAAAATATTAAATTTCTGTGTTTTGAGAAAATATATAACAATTTTAGTTTATGTGAATGACAGTCAGAAGAAAAGAATACAATTTTCTCTGCAATTTAGAAGTTAACCATATAGAATAATTTCGTGGACTATTTTCTGTTTCGTTTTTCTTTTAATTTATCAATTAGGACGTCAATTTGTATTCGAAGAATGTAGAATTCTAACAAGGAACTTCGATATTAGACTTAACAGATTTTTATAACAGAAAATAATTGTTTTCACCCATGTAATATTGAAAGGAATATAGATAACATGCATTTGACAGGTACATACAATCTCGGATATCTGATTTGGGGAACATCCTTGTAAAATTTAGCCAATTCCTCTTTGTGTTTATATTTGACTTCCAACGAATCGTCACATTGTAAATGTAACTGTTCGATTCACTTTCTGTTAGGAATATTGTTGTCATCGAGCGAATACGGGATTGAAAATGTCGAAACGTAATAGAAAATGTTTCTACACCTAAACTGATGACAACAATTTTCTAGACTGTGCCCTTATCCTTCATAGAGACTAATATCAAGAGCGCTATAGCTGACTGACCCCTCCAGTTCCGTATTCACAGCGCCTTTCATCTAGACAACATTGCAGTACTCAGCTCTCCTCTGACGTCATGCGAACTGACAGCCTTCCGCTTCGTTCCGGCACGTCACCGCACCAGAAAGTGTTTTCTTCTGGACTATACCATACTTTGAGAGAACTGAAAATCCCTGGAAAATTTGCGTGGCGGGTAAGGATTCTAATGGCTGAGGAAAATTGTAGTTTGTTCGTAGGATGTTTGCAGAGCCACTCTATATTGGAAATGGAGTGTGGCAGGGAGATACGCTGGCTAACAGGCTAACATGTATGCAGCCCGAACCTAGCAGTCAACTTGCTCGGTTTATCTGTGTTATCATGGAGGCTGATTACATGAAATATGGAATTCTTCGATAGCAATCTTCCACGCCTAATTTACTTACACATTGTCCATCAGATGAGTTACTAAGCATCAAGTGTAATTTCTTCATACATGATGAAAGCTGCTCTAAAATGAATATGCTCACCTTTTCATTCACTACTAAACATATTTTCCTACGAACTATACATTCTCATTGAATCCAAATGTCTGTTTATTCTGTAAGTTTTTTCATCTTTTTGTAGCTCTAGTATTCTGTGATCTGAAGCCTCCGTGGCTCAGGCGGCAGTGCGCCGGCCTCTCACCGCTGGATACCGTGGTTCAAATCCCGGTCACTCCATGTGAGATTTGTGCTGGACAAAGCGGAGGCAGGACAGGATTTTCTCCGAGTACTCCGGTTTTACTGTAATCTTTCATTCCAGCAACACTCTCCAATATAATTTCATTTCATCTGTCATTCATTAATCAAAGCCCCAGTGGAGTGCGACAGGCTTCGGCAGCCGGCATATTTCCTATCCTCACCGCTAGATGGGGCATCATTCACTCCATTCCTGTCCCGGTCGAATGACTGGAAACAGGCTGTTGATTTTCAGTATTCTGTGATCTGTGCCATATTTGTTTTGACCACATTGAGTTACTATAAACGCTGGGCGCTTTAGGACCGTATTGTCATCTTCACCGCTCCGGTCTAAGTGTGTATGCGGGAAATAGGAGGCAGGGGCAACCTTGCCGTCATTGGAAGGCCCAACAACTCAAGGTAATGGCAGACATCTTTTAACATAAGATAGCTCCAGGCAGTTAACTTGAGGGGAAGGTTGCAAACTTCTTCCTAAATGCACATTTCTAAAGTTTAATATCACCTTTTAAATATAAATTTTTAGGCCAGTCTGAAGACATTGTTCAAATCCCTACTGGGAATTATGTACCTTAAGGAAGAAAGTGTTCACCCTCTATTACTTCCCATTAAAATGCGTAGGGGTGTGAATATGATTTTCTAAAACTCTAATGTCTTCAAAACTGCTTCGGTACTTAATATTTCCCATCTAGTCACCTTTCTGTGGTATAGGTAGCCCAGGTAGGATTTTAAGTGTCTTTCAAAAGGAGTGCAAGTGTTTCACCTCCTAGCATTTTGTTGATGGCCGATCGTCTTCAATATTTTTCTTTTGTACACTGAGGTCATTTACAATGGTCACTGATTGACCCTGTTTAAATTATCATTATTTATAGACGAATGTCTAATAAACTGTCGAGCAGAATTTACAGTAAACACAGTTTTTGAAGTTTGTAAATTTGTGTAGGAAACTGGTGCCTCTATGAGGCTAGATTGCATTAACGTTTGAAGCTTAAACTAGTGCACTATGTAAGTGAGTGGAACAAATATGCTCTTTAGGGCTACAAAGCTCAGCCCTTGTAAATTATTGTGGCGATAATTTTCTCTATTGTACCTGATTTTTTGACTTATAGTCCACCCCTGTTATCCGAGCTGACGAGTTCTTTAACTGTTATTTGTTGTTGCTCATTCAGATTATCTATCAAATTTTGAATTCGGAAAGAAAGGAAAGAAATACAATTTCATAATTTAGTGCTTTAACTTACACTCACCCCGCACCTTCTCACACCTCTCTGGTCCACTAAATCCCCGGAAAAATTATCATCAATATTTTTCGTTTGCGAATGGTTTATCGTGGAAGGTAGTGAACATAGTCTTAATTAAGGTATGGCACCGACATCTTCATGGAATGAAAATTAAAAACTATGGAATACTGTCTTTAAAATTGTCAAGGGTCGCTTTCGAACCCACCCACAAGCCCTGTACCGCGTGGCAAATTCTTCCGTTCCAAAATTGTTTGAAGCCGCATTGTTATACCGAAAGAAGTGTACAAAAATTATGTCAGAGGAGTTTTGATTGTGTGTAATTGCCACAACAATGTGTAACATTCATATCAGAGGAGCTCTGTGCTTAACGTACAAAAGTTATGTCAGAAGAAATCTATCGGCGGTTAGTACCGTTAAATAGAGTAAACTCGAGTCCTTATGCTGAGGTGGTGCGGCTCTTTCCAGACACACCCCCAATGGAGGTGAGTTGCATCTACCTTTTCAACTACAAACCAGCCTTCCTACCATTCATAAATTTCTTGCAGTACTGGAAATCGAACCCGGGCCCGCGAGAATGGCAGCGAATAGTGCTATCCTTTACGCCACGGGGGCGGACAGTACCGTATTAGAAATAAGTTTCCGACTCTGTGGTGTAGTGGTTGGTTTGATTACGTGCCACCTCCCGGAGGCTCGGGTTCCATTCCCGACTCTGCCATGAAATTTGAAATGTTGTACGAGGGCTTGAACGGAGTCCGCTCAGCCTCAGGAGGGAACTGAGTAGAGGGGGGTTGGATTCCCTCTTAGCCAACCTCGAAGTTGTTTTCCGCAGTTTCCCAATTTTTGCGGAGGTAAATGCCGGGATGGTACCTAACTTAAGGCCACAGCCGCCTCCTTCTCCGTTCCTTGTCCGTCCCTTCCAATCACCCCCAAGGGCCGTGTTCAGCAAGTGAGGGCACCTGGGCGGTAGAGGTGGGATCCCTCACTGAGTCCGACGGAAAAACCAACCCTGGAGTGTAAACGGATTAAATGACTAAATAACTAAATAACAGCCTGAATATTAGAAATAAGTACTGGTCCATCTCTGTAGTCGCCAACATTACATTTCCATAGTGCATGTAACACACGGTGTTGTAGTCGCCGTGTGAAAGTTCCACACTAAAGCTAAGGGCAATTTTGGTATACAGCCTGTAAAATCTGGGAGCTGACTCCTTTCATAGATAATACTGTTGAATGCAACTGGGAACATTACCTTTATTGCACCTTGATTCAATCTCACTTAGGGCTACTATTCTACCATCCTACCGTGAGAAGGCAGTTTGAGTTCATAATACCACATTGGTTGCCTGCACGTCAATTTCGACGTTCGATTTTGATTTGCTGTTGGCAGAGTAAACCTTTTCTCTGTTCGGAGTTTTATGGCAGAGTTTTTTTATTATTTTTTTCGAATAAACACCAAATGAGTCACCAGAAATATTTTCCATACCAAAATTGTACGATACAGTGCGTCTCACATGAATATATATTTGCGCCGTTCTGTTTTCAGACCAACTTTGCTTTACGGTAGTGAAATGTGGGCTTACTCAGCACATTATATTCATAGGTTAGCAGTAACAAATATGATAGCTGGTAGACGCAGGTGGGAGTAATGGCAGGAGGGTACTCGTAATGAGGATATAAAGGCTAAGTTAGGAATAGGCTCGATGAATGAAGGTAATGTCTCTGAATGCTTCTGTCTTTCTATTAATGAAGTCCATCTTTCATCCTCTCAGTAATCAATGATTTATTCACAACGTCTCCGTGAATAATCTCTTAGCCAAAGTTGCTATTTTCCCAATTTATATTGCTTCTCAGTTTTAATATCCCCTTTGGGTAGGAGTGGTAGAATAACACCCACTGTATACCCTGCCTGTCGTAAGAGGCGACTAAAAGGGGGCTCAGTTGCCTGAATTTGGGACCGCGAGATGGTGACCACGGGAGCCTTTAGCTGAGCCCTGGCGTTCCTTCCACTTACTTGTGCCAGGTTCCTCACTTTCATATATCATATCCGACCTTCCTTAGTTAACCCTGTTTTTTTTACTACCCCGAATTTATTAGGTTACGAGGCCTAGGGAGTCTTTCATTCTCACGCCCTTCGTGGCCCTTGTCTTTCTTTGACCGATACCTTCACGTTTCGAAGTGTCGGATCACTTGTATTATTTCCCTCTGATTATTATTGTTCTATAGAGGATGGTTGCCCAGTTGTACTTCCTCATAAAACAACAATCACCACCATCAACTTTGATATTCTTAATTACATTTTTATTTTCATTTCTTAAAGAATGAAAGGAAGTATGGTAGCAGGGAGATTTATATTCGAATCCAATTCCTGTCACAACTTGATGAAATTTCTAACCTGAGAAAACCATCAGGATTCAAACTTCGGTTGCCTGAATGGAAAGCCAGCAACTGCCAGAGCTAACTTTATGCACATAAAAGGTATTAGAAAATTACTTAGAAGTCGTCGAGTTAGGTGTATGCTAACACATGGAAAACTCCTTTATGTAATTAATTATTTATTCGGAACGTTATAATTTAAGAGCTGTCTCAAAATCCTTCGTTTTGCAATTTGTGCCATGTACAGATTCGTTTCTTTCTAGGACTGTAATTAAATTTAGAAATGTTCATCCTCCTTCAATCTCTGTACCTCTTCTTCTACCACGACACCCACGCTCCCATTCCCTCTCCATCTCTCTCATTCCGTCTTGTTCTGAGCTGACATCTACTCAACAGAGGTCGTAGTGAAAGCTGTAATTTTGCCACGAAATCCAATGTTCCGTGACAAGCGCTCTTCTAAACAAGGTCAGATGGTCGGCGTCGAGTGGGATTACACCTCCAGCAGAGCAAGCCATTCAATTTGGAGTCTTAGCCGTACCAATTTCTGAGTTTGGCCCCTTCCTAATAGTCGTAACAAAGGAACAGTGGTCTAATTAAACATTATTCTTTCTTCTGAACAATAAAACTCTTTCATTTCTAGTAAAGAAAAAATATTATATCAGTTTAAACATGATGTCTTAAACATGATAGTTGTTATCATTTAGACTTTCACGACCCTTGCAACTATTCATGATATAATATTCTTGGGATTATGCTGTGGAATTAAAATATATAAACTCACTCAACGCGCGTTTGGAGAAGAATCTTGCCTTTCTTCGTCAGGGGAAAACAGGAAACCGAAACACGACGTAATAATGGTTGCTAAGAGAAAGCAACAAAGAACTTAAAATGGTGCCATAAAATGTAATAGGGACGCCAATTTTGCCCCATGTTAGGGACAAAGAATGGCAGCAGTAACGCATCATTTTCCGATGGTTCTGATAATAGGTAGCCGTGATTCACTGAGGTTGTAGCCTGTTTGTTTGTTTGTTTGTTTGTTTGTTTGTTTGTTCGTTTGTTCGTTTGTTCGTTTTTTTGTTTGTTCGTTTGTTCGTTCGTTCGTTCGCTTGTTTGTTTGTTTGTTTGTTTGTTTGTTTGTTTGTTTGTTTGTTTGTTTGTTTGTTTGTTTGTTTGTTTGTTTGTTTGTTTGTTTGTTTGTTTGTTTGTTTGTTTGTTTGTTTGTTTGTTTGTTTGTTTGTTTGTTTGTTTGTTTGTTTGTTTGTTTGTTTGTTTGTTTGTTTGTTTGTTTGTTTGTTTGTTTGTTTGTTTGTTTGTTTGTTTGTTTGTTTGTTACTGAGCTCGATAGCTGCAGTCGCATAAGTGCGGCCAGTATCCAGTATTCGGGAGATAGTAGGTTCGAACCCCACTGTCGGCAGCCCTGAAGATGGTTTTCCGTGGTTTCCCATTTTCACACCAGGCAAATGCTGGAGCTGTACCTTAATTAAGGCCACGGCCGCTTCCTTCCCACTCCTAGCCCTTCCCTGTCCAATCGTCGCCATAAGACCTATCTGTGTCGGTGCAACGTAAAGCAACTAGTAAAAAATGTTTGTTTGTTTGTTTGTTTGTTTGTTTGTTTGTTTGTTTTTTGTTTGTTTGTTTGTTTGTTTGTTTGTTTGTTTGTTTGTTTGTTTGTTTGTTTGTTTGTTTGTTTGTTTGTTTGTTTGTTTGTTTGTTTGTTTGTTTGTTTGTTTGTTTGTTTGTTTGTTTGTTTGTTTGTTTGTTTGTTTGTTTGTTTGTTTGTTTGTTTGTTTGTTTGTTTGTTTGTTTGTTTGTTTGTTTGTTTGTTTGTTTGTTTGTTTGTTACCGGGCGAGTTGGCTGTGCTGTTAGGGGCGCGCAGCTGTGAGCTTGCATCCGGGAAATAGTGGGTTCGAACCCCACTGTCGGTAACCCTGAAGATGGTTTTCTGTGGGTTGCAATTTTCACATCAGCCAAATGCTGGGGCTGTATCTTAATTAATGCCACGGCGGCTTCCTTCCCACGGCTAGGCCTTTCCTCTACCATTGTCGCCATACGACCTATCTGCGTCGGTGCGACGTACAGCAAATTCAAAAAAGAAATCTGTTGGTTTGTTCAACAGTTAACCCGTTTCTCGACGGGGTCGGGTATGAGGCGAGATGAAACTGTCGTGGTGGGGTTTTATGACCGGGTGCCCTTCCTAACGTCAACCTTATCAGAGGGGTTAACGATATGAAATGATTGACGTGTTGCATGATAGTAGCAAGGGAGAGGGTGAAACCCGGTGTCGGCACATAGCCTACTCCTATCTGCTCTAGGTGTCCAACTCGTTGGCTGAACGGTCAGCGAACTGGCCTTCGGTTCAGAGGGACCCGGGTTCGATTCCCGGCCGGGTCGGGGATTTTAACAGTAATTGGTTAATTCCAATGGCACGGGGGCTGGGTGTATGTGTTGTCTTCATCATCATTTCATCCTCATCACGACGCGCAGGTCACCTACGGTTTTTAAATAGAAAGACCTGCATCTGGCGAGCCGAACCCGTCCTGGGATATCCCGGCACTAAAATCCATACGACATTTCATTTCATCTGCTCTAGGCTTAAAGTTGCCTTCCGACGGATGAATCACTATCAACAGCGTCATATTATGCCCTCACTCCATATGAGCACAGGGGAGAGGTACGGAATTTAATCAAGGCGTTTGGCACGCAATCTAGTGATTAGAAATTGTATGCAATACCTGTCCGATCTTGTCGGCCAACATTCTGGTGATGAAAATAGTTCGACCAACGGGACTCGAACCGGCTAACCTCGGTGTCAGACCGTTTTGACTTCAACGCCTTAACGATCATGGCCACCTGGCAGGCTAGGTTGTAGCCTGTATCACAGTTCAAATTATCTGGGTGTTTAGGCCCTACCATTTCAACCGCCTCCCTGATGATGCTGGGGCAATATTTCATTATATGGGCAAGAACATCCACTCCTTGGAGCACCACCATGACCAGGTCTTATAGCATGATCGGCAACAGCTGATTTATAATGTTAGTTGAGTATGACACACATATTATATTCTTTAATTTGAGCGCATAACGTTCTTGAAGTCTGCCCAATTTAAACATTGTCACAAGTACACTGAAGTCTCTAGATACCCAATTGTTTCATTTTAGGCAAACTGTCCTTAGTTGGAAGCATAAGTTGCCTAATCTTAATTGAAGTTCCAAACACAGTTTTGTATATTGTATCCATGTAGGATTTTAGCACTACGATCCGTCGTGTTACGTACCTACGTAAAATAGGCAAGCAGTTCCTCTTACATCCTTTTTTCTCAATAGATTTCCAATTATACGTCGGTTTCAGAACTTTAGAGATCAAAGCCTTGCTATAACCGTTGCTCTTACATCTCAGAACACAATTTTAAGTTCTTTGTTGCTTTTTCTTAGCAACCATTGATTCTTCGTGTTTCTGTTTTCCATTTTCTCCTTATTAACGAAGGCAAGATACCTATTGAAACGTTTGTTGAGTGAATTTATATATTTTAATTACACGGTATAATCCCAAATATGTTACATCATGAATTGATGGTTATTGCTTCTTGAATAGAATACTACTCCTAATAAATATGTAGAATTGCGATAATAAAAGTATAGTATCACTTTGTTAAGGCGCTTTTTCAGGGACCCGTAATAAAATCACGCTTTATCTGGAGCTGAAATGCCCTTTCACAGCAATATTAAAATTGTCATTTGATGTACTTGTTCGTTAGAAATCCTTTAACGTAGTATTCTTACACTTCATGAGCAGGGTTTCGATTTTTTAAGTTTAATGTTTTCAAATTATGCATAATTTATAGAATAAGTGAGATGAAAGTTGCCGTTCTTTAAGTAATTTTGACTTAACAAGAGCTTACATACTTTCGAACAATCTGTTCACGTTCGGGTTTAAAGTTTCCAGAATTAATTATTCTATCCGAAAAGTTGAGGCACTGTTTGGTTAGAAATGTGAGACGAGCGAAAAACTATGATATTTAGTAGGCTTTAAAAAGTTTTTCGATTAATAATTCCGAATCAAAATGGCATGAGAAGGTTTTTAATACGTCTAAAGAGAGAACATGTGACATCTTACATTCACACACGATAATGGTTCTTATCCCGAAAGAATAAAGCGGCAATGTAGAGGCTCAATATTTCAAGCTCGGGTTTTTGAAAAAAACAGTTCTCTGACATTTTAAAAATAAATTCTGATCCCCATGTGGAGAACCATTAAAAATCTCCCTCTGGACCTGAGATGAGATACTAAAACAATCCTCAGGCACAAAGTAATGCGACAGTTGAAAATTTGACAATTTCTTACTTTGCTTCATGTCCACATACATATATACATAGGCCTACATATATATACGCACACACAATACTCACATATATACATATATACAACTTCATTGTAGACTGTTGTGCCTTTCAGCCTTCAGTCTGCAACTCTTTGAATTTACTAAACCCCGTCACAATCCTATACTTATAACTAGCTACGTGACATCGTTTATTTCCATAACTCTTATCTTAAAATCAATAGAAACCCAATCTAACATTAGTCGTTTTGGTCTCCCTCTACTTCTCTTAACCTTCACGACCGCGTTAATTATTCTCCAAGAAAACTAACCTCCTCCATTCGCCTCACATGACCGACCACCAAACCCGAGGTGTATGCGTATCGCTTCATCCTAACTTAGTCTTTGTCTCCTCAGGCCGAGTACCCTCCTGCCATTGCTCCCGCCGCGTTTTACCAGCAATCATTCTCGATACAAACACACGGTAATAATTTTAAATTAGATCCAAGAACATTCTTAAAAGACTAAGCATTTCAAGCCAATGTTTAATTACAGCTGATTCATGTATCCATGTAGATGAAAGGTCCAACAAGTCTATTCCGCATCTTCAAACACACGTGCAGTGTTTTAGCCCAGATCCGAGAACTTTCATAAATTACCAAACGTTTCATGTGATTGTGTGGTATAATAGTTATCAAGGTGTATTTCTAAAGGTTCACATATTCCAAATGATTGTGGCAAGACCGAATGATAAGTCTATGCCGAGTTATACAAACATACGACAGCATTTTTACCCATATCCAAGAACATTAAAGTGCCATATGCTTCATATCAGTGTATACATTTTGAGACAATGTGTATATTCTCAACTACGATAGTACATTTGTTCCCAACAGATTGAAAGAAGACCAACAAGTGTATTCTGTGTTACACGAACACATGACCTTTTTTAAACCAAAATCAAGAATATTTTAAATGCCAAGTAATTTATGACTTTGTACATTTCATTTCAATATATATATATTTCATCCAGTTTAATCAGATAGAAACAGGACTATCAAGCCCAAGAACATTCTTGAAGCGCCATGTGTTTCATATCGTTATAAGTGTTTCATGTCGTATTTGTGTACATATTCAACCAGTGCATATGTTTCCACTGTTCCGTGTTCCATGAACACACGACAGTTTAAGCCATAACTAAGAAATTTTTAAGTTCCAAGTACTACTTACCATGTGTACGTTACATTTCATGGTAATGTTTTGCATTGATGTGTTTTCAGCCAATCGCCTTTAGGTATATATTTTTTATTACGATGATTGTTATCAGATTCCCCTTGATTTGATTTTCAACAAGACCTGATGATGACTCCAAGGGAGTCTAAACCGATTTTCTTATAAATTAATACATTTTACAATGTGTTGAATGGTGGAGCACCCCTCTTGTACTCATTGCATCTATTTTCAAGTCCAAAGATATTATACTGCAGTCTTTCAGCACAATCTGCCATTAAGGCCAAGTTGTCGGCATAGGCCAAACTCCTTAGTACATTTCCACTTAACTGAATCCGTCCCCAACAATTTATAACTTTCAATGGATGATCCATGTAAACTATGAACAACAAAGGCGAAAATTACAGCCTTGTCTAACCTCTATAAATACCTCGAACTCAGAACTCATTCTACCATCAAATCTAACTACAGCTCAATTGTCAACATAAATGCCATTGATTACTTCTAATTATCTAATGTTAGGCCCACAATCCCCCAAGTACGGCGAACATATTTTTCCTGGATACTCTGCCGTATGCCTGATATAGATCTACGAATCATCGACTTCTGAATATAAATTATGATATTTGTATCAGTGAGAAGAGAATCTTAGGGCCGACGTAAGGCATCATTTTGGTACACTAGGGACAAGTAGGGAAGATGTTACACGATTCTAAGTTTGCGAGATGTTTAGAAGCATTGCCGTATTTAGCATAATTGAAAGGAGAAATTCGAATAGGATTGAACTGTACCCTCATAACTCGTCCCACACTTCAACTTAACAAAATATAACCCCATGGAATCATTAGAGTGGTATAGTTCGGACATACTCGGACGTTGCCAATGTTCTGCACTCATGAGGCCGTGAAAGAGCCGTACTGAGAAAGAGCTCGGCGTTGTTTGGAAATGCGTTGTTTAGACCTGTTAAACCGTTGGAGTTTATTAGGTGGAGAAAGTCCATAGTCAAAATGACATACAAAGGAAAGAAGATCCAAACGCTTATAGAGGCGTCGCTCTCGAATATACAATGCTAAATATCCTAACAAAACTCTTATGCCAACGCCTGAATAGGGAAGACGATTCCAAACTACCAGAAGAACAATTCGGTTTTAGAAGAGGGAGGAACACGATCTAGGCCATCAAGCGTCTACTGGGTGATATTGAAGCAGGTACAAGTGGAACGGGGGGCAAGCTGTACACCATTTTCGTCGACTTCTCCAAAGCCTTCGACTCTATCACCCGAAAAATCATAATGGAGAAACTACACAGATTAATGAGAAGTAATGCAAGTCTCAAACGACTAATTCAGAACATACTGTCCTCAAACTGCATAGAAATTAGTGACGGAATAGTGTCCAACCCAATTCAAGGGGAAGCCCAGTACTATTTACAATTGCTACGTCGGACATTATAGAAGTAATCTCTGAAGAAACAAACATATATATGTATGCATACGATATCGTGATTGCCTCGAGTTCCAGCGAGAAACTGCAAGAGACACTTGACGTGTTGGTGAAGTGGACAGAAGAGAACAAACTTCAGTTAAATGAGGAAAAGACAGTATCAATGACATTTAGGAAAGGAGGTAAATCATCAGAGTTTCTGATGATTTACCTAAAGACCTCTAAAGAACGTATCGAACTTCAAGTATTTGGGAGTCACACTACATCAATGACAGGACAAATGCAGCAATCAGAGCCATCAACGACATACACAATTTGAATAAGTTGTCTATCAAAACAGCCCTGAAATTTTTTGACCTCAAAAGTGTCACCAGTGATCACCTATGGGTTAGAAATTGTATGGCCGCATCTAAAAATGAAACAGTTCGAGCAACTAGAAAAAGTGAAAGCTACGTTTTTGAAAAAGGCACTATGTGTTTCGAAGTATACGCCTTCAAGGCTTGTATATGAGTTGACTCGCGAACCTTTCTACATAGAGGATCTCCGTTGTCACCTACCGCTACCAACTACACCTACATATCTACAATTCATAAAGAAATTAAGAGCAAATAAGAGAGACATATGGAGCGAATTTTACTCGACGGACGCAATGATTTACAAAGACTGGCAAGGAGAAGGATATGAGCTCAGACACTTGATTACACGCTTTGCAATACACGGATTTCATTATAAGCTGCGTAAAACAAAGAAATTCCATCAACCAGACACGGACTGTGTATTTGAACGTTGTGGTAAGAGCTGTGAACGATATCATGCCATGATTTGTACTTGTCGGCGCGAATCGATGACAGCCTTCTGCAAAGATGACTAATGTTGTGTATTAATGTAAATATGTTTTGGCAATTGGCTGCAATAAAATATATTATTATTAATTGAATTAATGAATATGACACAATCATGGGAATATTTATTTCTCCGTAGGTTAGTTCCCCTACATACTAACAATAGTAGTACTTTTAGTTAGTGCTAATCTCTTTTCACTTCTTTCTGCCACATGCTTCTTAAAATACAAAAAACTCAGTTATTCTTCCTGGCGTGATCCATTCTTTATTTTACAATTTAGCTATTGTATAAAATTCCTTCTTTCTACTTTTAATTTATATTCATCACCAAAATATTTAGTTCTCAGTGCATTTGTTCCCTTACATGTTCTCAGTAAATGAGCCTCTTCTATTATTTCTCCACAGAATAAACAATGATTCTCATTATGGTTCTCTCTCAGTCCCTTATTTTTATATAACCCCATTAGCCACAACATCACACCTCTTAGTTCTCTATTTGGGATTTTTCTTTTCTTATTGACATGTTTTGAATAATTCCTCAAAATTCTGCTAGTGTTCTTTTAGTTTCACATTCTGCCCTAATCATCTGTTTCTCTATGTCTCTCACTTTAATCGTTAATGTTTTAATGAATCTCTTCTCTTTCCTGTTCATCTCTTTGTCCCAATATTCTCCCATTCCTATTTTATCTTCCCGTGAGATCTCCGAAGTTAAGCAACATTGGGCGTGGTCAAGATTTGGATGGGTTGCCACGCACTGTTGGTGGGGGTGAGGGAATGGAGGAGCGGAAAGGAACTGGCCACCCTACCGTACGTAAACTCCGGCTCAGGCACACCTCCGAGGAGGTTCGGACCTGCCTTCGGGCAGAATACACTCTTACGTTACCCTATTTTATCTAGCATACTTTTCACTTTCGATAGCCAATAATCATCATCTAAGTGTTTCATCTGGTGTTGGTATGCTAAGTTCAATATTTCCCTCCCCTCTCCCCTTCTTAATCTTAACCAATATTTTACTACTTTCCTGCTTATATCTGCTTGGATGCTGATATCTTCACATATACTTCTAGCTCCACTAGCTGTGGATTCTTCTAGATCCAATATTATTTTTCATACTTTATTACTTATTACATCTAGTTCTTTTTTATCTACTTCGATACCCCATATTTCTACACCATACAGTGATCTTGATGCCACAAAAGCATTAAAAACATTTTTGTGTAGCTTGTATTCCATATTTGGTTTCTTCCTTTCTAAAGACCATAGACTTGATAGGGCGGCCAGTCCTTTGAATTTGGCATGTCTTATCCGTTCCTTCCACATCCCGTTCGATGTTATTATGATTCCTAGATATTCTAATTTATTTGCAACTTCTTATTCAACACCTTCTAACCACCAGCGCCTTTCGTTTCTCTTTAATTCATTTCCTCTTTTACAAACCATTACTTTCGTTTCCTTGATATTTATTTTCAAATTCCATGTACTACAGTATTCGGCCGTTTTCTTAAGACTATTTTGCATACCGACTGTCGTTAGTGAGATGTCGTCTGCGAAGACTAGGCCAGGAATTTCTTTGTTGTTTAAGCAAGGCCTTGTCCTATTCTCTTTCCCCTGGCATTCCGTTACATCATTAATAAGCAAAAACAGAATTGTTGATAGTTTACATCCCTGCTTACGCCCAATATTCGAGTTTATCCTGCCTACCATTAGATCTTCCTTTAATCGAGCATATCACTTCTGCGTATAATTCTGCTATGGCTTTAACCATTTTATTTGACATCCCTATTCCAGCCAGCTTCGCAACGACCGCCTGTCTGCTAATCGAATCAAAAGCTTTTTGTAGGTCTATTGCTGCAATATATAATCTACCACCTTTCCTCCTTATGTATTTATCTACCAATGTTTTAATTATAGATATATTGTCTGTAGTTCTCATTCTTTTCCTGAATCCTGATTGGTACACTGAGAGTATAGAGTAATATTCTCCCCATTTCATAATTCATTTAGCTAAAATACCGGTGTAAATCTTACTGATTGTATCCAACGAGGTAATACCCCTATAGTTGTTAGTGTTCGATCTTTCCCCCTTTATTTTATATATCAGGCAAATTACTCCTTCCTGCCAAGATCTGGGAATTTTCCTGCCATCAAAGATTTTGTTAAATATTTTAGTTATTATTTCTAGCATCTGGCTGTTATTTACTATCTCTTTCCAAAATTCATACGTAATTCCATTAGCCGCACCTCATATTCCGCCCTTCCCATTTTTCAATGTATATAGTACCTCATCAGTGTTTATTATATCGTTTAGTAGAGGCTGAGTAAACTCCACATGTATCAGTATACCAGTCTCATTTTTCTTCCTTTCCCATGTGTCTTTACCCCGTAATAACCCCTTAAAATATGTTAACCACTCCTCATTGGATATGCTTACTTGATTACAGCTTGCATAATCTTTAGACATTGTGCTAATTCTTTTCCATACTTTCTTAGTTTCATTTTCTCTACCGTACTTGTATAATAAGTTTGCCTCCTTGTCCTGCCAGTTCCTTTTTCTTTTGCTTATTAAATCTTTGTATCCCTTCCTCTTTTTACAAAAATCTGCTCGTAAATCCTGATATCCCTCATTTCTGTACATTTTCAATGCCTTGATCACTTGATTTTTCTTTTCTTTACACTCCTCAGTATACCATATATTTTGTTTACATTGCCTTCTCTTACTAACAACCATTCTTACCAGCTGCTTCTATTGATCTTTCAAGCATTCTTATTACTTCATCTATGCTAGTATCCTCTATCATATACTCAATACCTGTCTTCAAAATTTCAAAGGTTTTACCCCTATAGTAGTCCCTAAATTCGTCTCCCTGTTCCTCACTCCACCTGTATCTTACTAGGTTTCTCTGTTCGTAGTTGAAATATTGTTTACCTTCTTGTTTACCTTCATCTCTCAGTAATCGAATAGTAACTGGGAAATGATGAGACGCTGTCCAATTTTTTTACCTGAATGTCCTTAATTTAAGTTCAAGCCTCTCTAGATGCCAACACCAAGCCTATAACACTCCCTCCCGACTCGACTATGTATGTTAGGTTATCTGATTAATCCCCCGGCCAGCCCCCATGCAAGATGTACAATTCCTCTATCGCACACATTTCCGGTAATTTCTCTCCATTTTTGTTACACTCTATGTCTTTGCTTCTCCTTCTTTCTATTAATATTTCATCAGTTTATTTATCGTATAATGGATTACTTTAGCCAACCGTTGCATTGAAATCACCCATTATAATTATTACTATTATATATTAGAATTATTTCGTAATTTAATCTGGTTTACAACATCAATAAGTTCTTCAAAGAAGATTTTCTTCTCAAACGGGGATTCGGATGGGTGGTTGTAACTAAAACCAATGAAAATCTTTCTCCCACTCTGGTTTCCTTTCTTTACTTTTACCAAAATCATTTCCTCACGTCCCGATGCCCATAGCTCTACTTGCTAGTATATTTCGTCTTTTACGACCACTGATATCCCCCCGGGTAACGCCCTTTCAGACTCCTTTTATGTTTCGTTCTACTCCAGAGCTTAAAACCTGGTATTTGCACATTTTTGCTAGGCGACAACCAAGTCTCAACTATCCCAATAATCTCATTATCTCTCATTAGATCTATGAATTCATCATTTCCCAGTTTTCTTAATATACCCTCGATATTTATTAATCCCACGACGCAGTCTAGTTATTTATTCGTGGGTATATCTGATGTCGCCAAAGCCTTAATTCTCGTCATTCGTGTTTTTTCTAACTGTATGATGGATCCACTTTGGAGCTAACTATTTCCTCTTCTAACCCCCTAGCTTCCTCAGACCTTGTCAACCCTCTTTTTTTTTTTTTTTTTTTTTTTTTTTTGCCAAAATGTCTTTCAAATTTAACGTTGGCTTACGTTTCTTTTCTTTTCTCCCTGTGACGTCTTGCCTCCTAGGGACCACCTCTTATTCTTGAGTTAATCTCCTGAGTTGGTGATGCCTGGTTTCGATCGAAGCGTGATCCAGCTCACTGTCCCTGCTTTGTTGGTTGCCACACACACCTGCTGACTCGGATCTACTGGCGTCACTCACCATACCGCTGGCCTTCCACATAGCTGACGCATCAGGGCAATGTCCCAGCTCGTGGAGATGACTAACAGTCCACATCCTGCTCCAAGAATCGGCCGCTATTAAGTCTGCTTCCACGGATAAATGCTTTAGGCCCGAGTGCCGCGCCTTCCCTTGATGAAAACGTAATGTTCGCATATTTTCCATTTCTTCTTGGTCCAATTCTTTCTTAATCCAGGAAACACTGACTGTTTTCGGTGCAAAGAATTATATCAACGATATAGAGAACAAAGAGTAGGGGTCTAAAGGTACTGGACTCTTGAGATTCACCTGATAACAGAGATAAATATGCTGAGGCCGATTTAGGGAGTACCACGTTTTGTTTTCTGCCGCGGAAGTTATGAATGACGAAACGAGACCCATGCATATTAAATATAGCGAGCTTATGAAGAAGAAAGTTTTCTAGACACCTTATTCTTTATTTGTACTTTTATGGCGAGTTTTCAATTATGCTATCGAATATCAAATCTTGTAATTATTATGCATCGAAGAGTACGGTTACAATAAATACTACACTCTCCAGGCTGTAAGGTTTCCGAGATTAAGGGGGCGGATAATATCTTACACAAACAAGCTCACAGCTTCTCTTTGTATATTAGCATAGAGGTATAGATACACAAGAAACTCGTTTATCCGGCCCTCCTTAATCCAGATCTCCGGTTTATCCGGATCGAAAATACGAGTAATAAAATGTATTTTTACATTTTTTCTTTTACGGCGTCGATTCATCTTGAACGTCTTTTACACCAATTATAATTAAGGAAAAGAATTTGAAGTAATTCGGCCACGGTCTATCAAAGGTACCGTCCCGGCGTTCCCCTGGAATTGAGAATCGGAAACCGTGGAAAACCATTCCGGGGATGACCGAGGTGGGATTGGAACCCACGATCTTTTGAATGCAACGCACTTGTGATTCACTGTTGGTGAATTCGTAAATGAAATCGGTGCTCCATTAGAAGAAATAATGACTCATGGAGTGGTAACAATTCAGCTGTACAAAATGATGGCCAATTTCGAATCGTTAAATGAAACCACGCTGGCAGAACTGTTGTTGGTGAAATGTCCTCGTGATCGTGCTGCGAGTAAACACTTTACAAATGTAAAAGAGGAAAAACTCCCACATTAATTTAGTGCAAAAAAACAGAGTCGTAAATGTAAGAAAAGTGTTATATTTTTTGTACAATTGAACAAATGTATCGCTGTAGAACTTATGTTCATAGATAATATAACAAGTAGTGTATTTGTTTTTGGGTTTTCGGCTTATTCGTATTTTCGACAATCCGGATCAGTTTCGGTCCTACTTAATCCGGATAAACTAGGTTTTTTGTAATGAGCACCCACGGTTCAATAAATACACAATACAACTGTGTCGAAATCGTAAAGAAATGTCGTAAAAAGTAACTTAGCAAAATCTGTTACTTTATATTCAATTATTCTCATTTCGTCGCTAGGCCACGCAATTCTGGTACAGTTGGGAAGGCTGCATCGGAACAAGTTTAACCAACAGCCATCATTGAGCATTCACGAGATACAAGCAAGTGGGCCAATATCTGTGACAAATCCATCTTATGCGAACATAGTGATGATTGAACTTATACCTTCAAATTTTATTATATCTATATATATATTATGGTTTGTCTTCCGGACGAGCGTAAATGCCCCCTTTAGGTGTAATGATTTATATAGGTGACTGTTATCATTATCACCATCATAATCATCTATATTGATATTTCGCGACCCAGGCTAATTATTATAAAAGGATTTTGGGGGACTATATCATTTTGAGGCGACACAGTGAGTAAAAAAGAAAACATTACGGGAAGCTGATCAGTGGAAAGTCATAAGATAGAGTGCCTCTTTATAAAATAAAAATCCATTTTAAGATATAAATCACAAATTAAACAACTTCATAATTTCTCAGAGAAACAAGCTGTCTGTACGTCACTCTGGGCTACAAAGACTTGTCTCTAATGGTACTCGAACATACATAATTGATTCTGCTTTCAGGGAAAACAACTGGTAGCACTGCGTCAAATCCCAGTTTCTCAAATCTCTCAAGCAAGCTCGTTTCACTGCTTCTGCAACAATAATAAGTTTATCGTATCCAGAAATGACGCTCTATGATTGTTGTTGAATTTGGTGACAAAGTAACTACTGTGTTACACAAGTATTGCTAATATCAACAGTGGTGTTCGTGATATTGACAATGCATTATAAATGTTGGTTGAACATGCCGAATCGTTCACTTGTGCAGTTACCCAACACTACACTCTCCAGTCATAAAAGAATTAACTTACAAAGATTACATGGACTAGTGTTCTGCTATATGACACTGTCTTCATCATTTGTTGATTGCATTGCCATACTCCTATTTTAATTGTGTCCAGTCAACATGGTCATTGGAGGTGGCATGTTATTGCTCCACTCATTATTCAAAGAAACATTGTCTGACGAATTCTGACCTGATAATAGACACAGGATCCTACTTTCTGTACCCAGTACCACCTTATGACCTTGCTTTGAACACGTTATCACAATTGTGTTACAAAATTATGACCATACTCGGGCGATGAATAGGACTTGACATAACATATATTTGAAGTCACGAACTGATAAACTTCTATATTTCCAGTATCGGTGTCGAAATTCGAAAACAGGCATAAAGTTATCCTTACTCGTGACAGACCAGCCACATCTCTAGTTCATATCGACCATGGAATTGCATTCAGCGCTGAAACCCATCTTCTACGTATCCAGCATCTTTGGCATTGCACCTTTCGCTATTGTGAGAGAAGAAGTCACCCTAAAGATTACTCGTCCATGGTATACCACCTTGTACTCTGCGATGGTGCTTCTATTTGTTATGTCACACTTATTCTGGGAGACAATCGTCATCGGGAAGGAATTTCTGAAAAATGTGACAGCCTCATCTTTATGCATCTCAATATACTGTTTCGTGATCTCAACTTATTTGACAGTGATCTTCTGGGTCATCTCCAATGCCACAAGGAACGTCAAGTTAATTCAAGAAATTTTCGTAGTATTATCAGAAATTGATTCAGTATTGAAGTGTCGTAAAGATATTTTCTATAAACGCCTCTTTTATCTCTCATTAATTGGTGTAGGAATTTTCTTCCTCGCTACTATTATAATAATTATCTGCGACCTGTTGCTGACCTACGACTTTAATTTCATTATTGCTTACCTGGTAAATTTTGTATCGTCCATTATTGTGCTTCAGTATGTCAGTGTTGTGCTTGTTATTAAACACCGGTTTACTTCGTTCAATGCCAGGATAACTGAAATATTCAGTGGAAATCGTTTACCCAGCACGTATAAATCGTGTTCTGGAATATATCTGTCACTGAAGTACTCAAGATGGAACCACACACCCAGTACAGGGAGGTGTTTTACAACTGTAGAACGCCGTCCAATGTCTCCAGGCAACTTTAAGGAACTGTGTCTCACCCACATGAACTTGTGCCATTTGGGAGAACTGGCTAACCACATATTTGGAATTGTCCTCGTACTGTTAATAATAAACATCGTGGTGGGTATTGTGGGTAACGTGTTCTACATGCTCCAGATCATCTGTGTGATCGAACATTTCGGCGTCTACGGCTTAGCTGTGGTGTTACTGCGGCTTGCTCTGAATGTCACCCACTTGGTGCTCATAGTGGAAGCGAGCCACAGGGCAGCGGAAGAATCAGCTCAAACCATTGCCCTTGTCAGTAGATTACAAGTGCTCAATCCGAACAACGAAATACTGGATAAGTTCTCACATCAGCTGATGCGCGTCAAAATGGAACTGACGGCAGCCGGTTACTTCTCCATGGATCGTTCTCTGTTTGTCACGGTGATGGGTACCTCCGTCACGTACTTGATAATCCTATTGCAGTTCTTGATATCTGGGTATTAGATGACAATAATGGAGTGTTATTAAGTAATATGAACACGTTACATTTTCTTACTACAACTGTTAGATTTTCAGTTTACCGAAACTAAATTTAAATAAATAAATTTATTAAATTGCTGAAGAAGAAAACATTGGTTATCGAACTGAAAATTGAAACCTACAACCTGTTTTGCAGTTAGTGACAGCGTCAGGGATGGAATGAAGGAAGCTCCCATCTTGAGGGGAGGATAGGAATTGTGCCGGCTGCCGAAGCCTGTCACACTCCTTTGGAGCAATAATTAATGACTGGCAGATGAAATTAAATGATAGTGGAGAGTGTTGCTGGAATGAAAGATGACAGGGAAAATCGGACTACCCGCAGAAATGGTGTCCCGCCTCCACTTTTTCCAGCACAAATCTCACATGGACTGACCAGGATTTGAACCATAGAACACAGCGGTAAGAGTCGGACTCGCTGCCGCCTGAGCCACGGAGGCTATTGGTAATAGAATTGTACAAGAAAAAAGAAAAACTTAATTAAAAGACAATGACATCTTTCATTCTGAAGGACATCGTCAGATTATATCAAACATCACACCGAAGTAGTATTAGCAAACATTTACGTTTAAATCTTTTAAACCTGAAATTTGCAATGTGTGTAGTCATTGAGGTTCGCATGGTTAGCTCGTTTCTGTGATGTAAATTTCGATACCTTCTGTAATATTCAATTATTTGCTTTAATTTCCGATGTTTGAAATTTTTAGATCTGTGTTTATGTGTGTGAAGTGATTAGAGTTGCCGTATGTCTTCAGAGGATGCTGAGTCTGGCTCCATAGCTAAACGGTTAGCGTGCTGGCCTTTGGCCACAGGGGTCCCGGGTTCGATTCCCGGCAGGGTCGGGGATTTTAACCATCATTGGTTAATTTCTCTGGCACGGGGGCTGAGTATATGTGTTGTCTTCATCATCATTTCATCTTCATCACGACGTGCAGGTCACCTACGGGTGTCAAATCGAAAGACCTGCACCTAGCAAGCCGAATAAGTCCTCGGACACTCCCGGCACTAAAAGCCACAAGTCATTTCATTTTCAGCGGATGCTGAGTGTCTGTATATAATCACGTTTTGTGTTCTTTGTACCTGGTGTGGAAATTACGTTTCGTCCGGCTGATGTACGCTGCGTAACGATTTAGTTCTTAGTATTTGAGTTCATATAAGTTCCTGATTTAGAAAATGGCATCCTTACGTAGGTTATATTTACAACTTGTTTGTACTGTGTTGTTTACTTTGAACGATATTTTAAATCCTTCCCTCTTGAACACGTTAATTATTTTGTACTTATTTTTATACACGAAGTTAAGAAGCTCATACTGACGTTTTCGAGTAGAGGTTTGTTCATGTTTTTCTGTTGTTTTTAGTAATTTGTTTCATTATCTGTATTTTGTTGTTAAAATAACTTTGACTCATTGGTATAGTTATAGCACTGTGTAAAATCGCGTTCAGGTCCGTTCATTTGTGTGAGGGTGGATGATTGAAATCTTTGTTTATTGCGTGAGATGTTTGAGAAATATCCTGTATATCTTGTAAGGTGATTTACTTCCACTGATCGCTGATCTTCATATTTGTTTCTGGTTGCATTGCGTGAAGTATTTAGTAGCTCAACTAAGTTTTCTGTATTTTTGTGACATGATTGTTATATACACATATTACGATATGCACGTATCTGCTCCAGTGGATTATTCCATTGCCGCGTTTGTCGGTTAAGAGTTTGTTCTCAATGTTTTTAATAAAATGTTGACTAATATTCCTATTAATGATGAACCCAGGGCTAATCCTTCTTTCCGTGAGCATCTTTTGTTGTTAAATATGAAGGTGTTTTGGTTTAATGTAGTTCTGAACAACCTGATTATTTCTTTTTTGTTTTGAATTTCGTTCTTTTAAATGTTTAGTCTCATTTCAACCGACACGTCTATTGGTGTGTTAGTGTACATCTTAGTTCTGTTAAAAATATAATTCTTGTTCTTTCCGCTCAGTTTAATTAATTCCTTAGTTAGTTCTAATGTGTTTTTAAATCGAACTATCCGTTTTAACTTTTATATTTTCTTTTAATATTTTTAGAAACTTGTTTACACTGTAAATTGGTGTCTTTTGTGCATTTACTATTGGTCTTCTGGATCATGTCTCTGTGTATTTTGGGAAGTGCTCTTAGTGTTAGAATTTGGAGGTTCGTGATGATAAGTTTTCTGTTTGCTCTTTGACGAGGATTAAATCTGTTTTATTTAATGCTTGTTTTATATCAATATCAAATTTCTTCGATGGGTCATGTTTCACCTCTTGTATTACGTTGCTGCTCATGAAATCGTTAGTTTTGTATGTATTCGTGTTTTCTTACTATAAACGTCGTGTTCCCCTTATCCGCCTTTGTGACTTTTGCATTATCGCTTTTTATTTTGCTCTGAATGCTTTTTAGTAACGAGCATTCGTTTTTAAAATTCGGTTGCTTTGCTGAGTTTCGTAGTTTTATTCTACGTTTTTATTATTTTACATTGTGCAGCTATGTTGTCACATGAAATTTCAAAGTCAGTAATTAGTTGTTTTGTGTTGTTATATGTGTGAATATCTTGCAATTAAACAGATATTTTTCTAACAGTTTTGTTGCTTTATTTGGAAATGTTGTATTAGCTCTTGGGTAGAACTCAAACTCATCACCTAGGTGGTTGTTGCTGTTGGTCCTAATTTAATTATTGAATAGATTACTAATTTTGTTATCGATTACGTATTGTTTCATTTTAACATAGCTATAAAAATGTTCAGTGTACGATGTCCATTGCACCGGATGCCAGAAGTTATTTAGGTTTAAGTGAAAGCTTAATATTCCTTTTTGAATAATCGTTTTTATGTTTGTGAATTTTATCCACGAATTTTGTGATTGAGATGTGAAATTTTATCGGATAATGTTTTAAGTGAATGTACTTGGTAATGATAATCAACTCTAAACGCAACTGTTTGTAGATTGTATATTTTTAATTTTGAGTGATTTGAGTCTCGAAGGCTGAATGTCGATTCTATCTGATCACATATGTGCGTTCTTTGTATCGTGTTCTGAAATTACGTATTGTTTCTGGGAGCAGATATGTAATACCTCACACCAATTACCAGACATCAGCGCAGACGTAAAAATTGCACATATTGAAAATAAATGAAGCAATCTTGAATTGCATGATGATATATCTCACATGCATTTTGAGCGCGCTGTAGCCTTACGGTAAACTGCGGCCTCGCATCACTGAAAACAACACCATAATAGTCAAAACTTTGGGATTACAAGAGCTTCGGTTAATATCTTTGTATGCTGTTTACATTTATGTAAAGAATGTAAAGGTAAGAACATTTTTGACAGATGTGTAAGACATGTGCAGATTAACTCATGCGTTCGTCCACGACAACGCCCAGATTCTTCACTTACGATACAAAAGGAATTGGAACATCCTGAAGGATTACTCTTGGCAAGGGATGTTTAGTTATATGTGCATTTGACTAACTTTCAGGGAACTAAACCCAAAAAATATTGAGATGGACATTATTATGGAGAACATGAAGTCGCGACCACTCTAACCTTAGGAAAAATAGTTACACGTGGTCATGGCCAAGAAGGATTACTAGCGACCTTGTAGCGTTCAATTTCAGGTCGCGCAGCAGACCAATCACTAACACCATGTAAGTCAATGTTTTGTAGGTCGATATTTTCTTTAATGTCTCCTGCTGTATAGTCTGTGTAGAGTCGAACGTCATCAGCGTACATATGGTGTTGCAATGTCTAAAATTCGATGGTATGTCATTCGTAAAGAGTGCGAAAAGAAGAGGACCAAGTACAGAGCCTTGAAGAACTCCTCTGTTCACTTGTCGCCACGAGGAAATGATTCCATTATTACCATTCACACATTGTTGACGTCCGTGAGGATAAGAATGCAAGCAACCGTACTCTGAGAAAAACATAGTGTTTCAATTTTACAAATAATTTGTCAATATCTACGCTGTCGAAGGCTCTGCTGTAATCTAGTTGTAGTAGAATTGTGAACTGTCCTCTGTCTATTGCTTGTATAGCGTCCTCAGTCAGTCAATCAATCAATAAATCAATCAATCAATCAATCAATCAATCACTCAAACAATCAATACTGATCTGCATTTAGGGCAGTCGCCCAGGTTGCAGAATTCCTATGTTGTTTCCCTAGATTTCTCATAAATGATTTCAAAGAAATTGGATATTTATTTAACATCTCCCTTGATAAGTTATTCCAATCCCTAACTCCTCTTCCTATAAACGAATATTTGCCCCAATTTGTCCTCTTGAATTCTAACTTTATTTTCATATTGTGATCTCTCCTACTTTTAAAGACACCGCTCAAACTTATTCGTCTTCTAATGTCATTCCACGCCATCTCTCCACTAGCTTCCTCTGTGGATCAGTGGTAGAGTGTCGGCGTCCGGATCTTAACATAGAGGGTTCAAACACGCGAGAGGTGGTCGGATTTTTTGAAGGGCGGAAAATGTCCTTTCGACACTCTATGTCGTACGATGTCGGCATGTAAAAGATCTCTGGTGACACATTTGGTATTTACCCGACAAAATACATTAAATCAGCCATAGACTCCCAAAAGAGTTTCGGTTTACTCGGTCTGCCATATAGTGGGCCTATAGTAAAGCAGAACGCCGAAATTGAGGAGCAGACAGCCAGATGGCGTCAAATTGAAATGTCTGCACACGGTAGTTGAGGCCATACGATTATTATTATTATTATTATTATTATTATTATTATTATTATTATTATTATTATTATTGAAAGAATTATTGTCGTCAAGATAGACACCAAACCAATGCCCACCACAATAGTGCAGGTCTATATGTCTACTAGTTCAGCGGACGATGAAGAAATTGAAAGAATATATGAGGACATAGAAGATTTAATACAACATGTAAAAGGTGACGAGAATCTAATTGTGATGGGAGACTGGAATGCAGTGGTAGGCCAAGGAAGAGAAGGTAGTACAGTAGGAGAATTTGGATTGGAACAAAGGAACGAAAGAGGAAGTCGGCTGGTTGAATTCTGCACTGATTATAATTTAGTCCTTCCCAATACTTGGTTCAAACGCCACAAACGACGGCTGTATACGTGGACGAGACCTGGAGACACTGGAAGGTATCAAATAGACTTCATTATGATTAGGCAGAGATTCAGAAACCAGGGGTTGGATTGCAAAACTTTCCCAGGAGCAGACGTGGACTCTGACCACAACTTGTAGGTCATTAAATGCCATCTGAAGTTGAATAAATTGAAGAAAGGAAAGAATGCAAAAAGATGGGATCTAGACAAGTTGAAATAAAGGAGTGTGAGGGATTGTTTCAAGGAACATGTTGCACAAGGACTAAATGAAAAGGCTGAAGGAAACACTATAGAAGAAGAGTGGAGAGTCATGAAAAATGAAGTCAGTAGGGCTGCTGAAGAAATGTTAGGAAGGAAGAAAAGATCAACTAAGCATCAGTGGATAATTCAGGAAATGCTAGACCTGATTGATGAACGACGAAAATACAAGAATGCTAGAAATGAAGAGGGCAGAAAAGAATACAGGCGATTAAAGAATGAAGTGGATAGAAACTGCAAGATAGCTAAGGAAGACTGGCTGAAGGAGAAGTGCAAGTATGTCGAAGGCTGCATGGTCCTGGGAAAGGTAGATGCTGCATACAGGAAAATCAAGGAAACCTTTGGAGAAAGGAAATCTAGGTGTATGAATATTAAGAGCTCAGATGGAAAGCAACTGCTAGGGAAAGAGGACAAAGCAGAAAGATGGCAGGAACATATCCAACAGGCGTATCAAGGTAAAGATGTAGATAATTTTGTTCTCGAACACGAAGAGGCTGTTGATGCTGATGAAATGGGAGACCCAATTTTGAAGTCAGAGTTTGACAGAGCTGTGAGTGACTTAAATAGGAACAAGGCACCTGGAATTGATGACATTCCCTCTGAATTACTGACTGCCTTAGGAGAAACCAGCATGGCAAGGTTATTTGATTTAGTGTGCAAGATGTATGCGACAGGAGAAGTCCCATCCGATTTTCGACAGAATGTTGTTATACCTATTCCCAATAAATCCGGTGCTGACAGGTGTGAAAACTACCGCACCATTAGTTTAGTATCTCATGCCTGCAAAATTTTAACACGTATTATTTACAGAAGAATGGGAAAACAAGTTGAAGCTGAGCTGGGAGAAGATCAATTTGGCTTCAGAAGAAATGTAGGAACACGTGAAGCAATCCTGACTTTACGTCTGATCTTAGAGGATCGAATCACGGAGGACAAGCCCACGTACATGGCATTCGTAGATCTAGAAAAGACATTCGATAATGTTGATTTGACCAAGCTATTTATGATTCTGAAGATGATAGGGATCAGATACCGAGAACGAAGGATCATCTACAATCTGTATAAAAATCAGTCTGCAGTGATAAGAATCAAGGGCTTTGAAAAAGGAGCAGCAATCCAGAAAGGAGTGAGGCAAGGCTGCATTTGTCCCCTCCCCTTTTCAACATTTACGTAGAACATGTAGTAAAGGAAATCAAAGAGAAATTTGGAAAGGGAATCACAGTCCAAGGAGAGGAAATCAAAACCTTGAGATTTGCCGATGATATTGTTATTTTATCTGAGACTGCAGAAGATCTCGAGAAGTTGCTGAATGGTATGGATAAAGTCTTGGGTAAGGAGTACAAGATGAAAATAAATAAGTCCAAAACAAAAGTAATGGAGTGCAGTCCAACGAAGGCAGGTGATGTAGGAAATATTAGATTAGGAAATGAAGTCTTAAAGGAAGTAGATGAGTATTGTTACTTGGGTAGTAAAATAACTAACGATGGCAGAAGTAAGGAGGACATAAAATGCAGACTAGCACAAGCAAGGAAGAGCTTTCTTAAGAAAAGAAATTTGCTTACTTCAAACATTGATATCGGAATTAGAAAGATGTTTTTGAAGACTTTCGTGTGGAGCGTGGCATTGTATGGAAGTGAAACATGGACGATAACTAGCTCAGAAAGAAAGAGAATAGAAGCTTTTGAAATGCGGTGTTACAGAAGAATGCTGAAGGTGAGATGGATAGATCGAATCTCGAATGAAGATATACTGAATCGAATTGGTGAGAGGAGATCGATTTGGCTAAATTTGACCAGAAGAAGAGATATAATGATATTACATATCGTAAGACACCCAGGACTTGTTCAGTTGGTTTTTGAAGGAAGTGTAGGCGGTAAGAACGGTAGTGGTAGACCAAGGTATGAATATGACAGGCAGATTAGAGCAGATGTAGAATTCAGTAGTTACGTAGAAATGAAAGGTTAGCATAGGATAGGGTGGCACGGAGAGCTGCATCAAAGCAGTCTTTGGACTGATGACACAAACAACAACATTATTATTATTATTATTATTATTATTATTATTATTATTATTATTATTATTATTATTATTATTATTATTATTATTATTATTATTATTATTATTATTATTATTTATCTCTCCAGTGTCAGCTCGGTACATACCACTTAGTCGACCAGCTCGTTTTCTTTCTTCCAGGTCTTCCCAACCCAAACATTGCAACATTTTTCTAACGCTACTCTTTTGTCGGAAATCGCCCAGAACACTTTGAGTAAGGCTGTAGTAGTACTATGTCCTTGTCGGAAACCGGACTGGAAAAGTTTAAGGAGATCGTACGTTTGAAGGTACTCAGACATTTTGTGTATGAACTATATACTCTTAAGATTTTACATAAAGTTAATAAAATACAGATTGGACGATAGTCTCCCCCGTTCCAAGGTGTTTGACTTTAGGAAGAGGTAGCACAAGAGCCTTCTTCCAGAGAGATGGATATCTCAAGCATAGAAGAGAGATATTGATTATATGAATCAAGGTTGGTAATATAAAATCAAGAATTAGTTTGATCATGTCAGTCCCAATGTTATCAATTCCTCTTGCTTTCATGCTTATTGCAAGGATTGCGGATTTTCTGACTTGGAGGGTCGTCACGTGACTGAAATAGAATTTGTCTCTGTAAGCGTTAGGGTGTGTATCGTAAAGGTTCATAAGTCTCTCTTTGTCGTCGGGCCGTTCTGCGGAGGAATTAGCAGCAAAGTATTCGTTAGGAGTCTCGAGAGGTACTGTAATTTCGTCTCTGTCCTTGCTCTTCGTAAGTCCAACGTTGGTAATAGATTTCCACAATATCGTTGCTGTTCTATCGTTAGGCGTAATTAAACTGAAAGCGTTTCGCAGTTTAGCATTTGGTACTTGTTGTGTTGTCTTGTTTCGTAACTTCGTTGTTGTTGTTTGAGTCATCAGTCCAAAGAATGGTATGATGCAGCTTTCCATGCCACCCTATCCCGTGCTAACCTTTTCATTTCAACGTAACTATTGTATCCTAAATCTGCTCTAATCTGCTTGTCATATTCATATCCTGGACTTCCCTTACCATTCTTACCACCTACACTTCCTTCTAAAACCAACTGAACAAGTCCTGGGTGTCTTAAGATGTGTCCTAACATTCTCTCTCTTCTTCTCGTCAAATTTAGCCAAATCGATCTCCTCTCACCAATTCGAAAAAGTATCTCTTCATTCGTGATTCGATCTATCCATCTCACCTTCAGCATTCTTCTATAACACCACATTTCTTTCTGAGCTAGTTATCGTCCATGTTTCACTTCCATACAATGCCACGCTCCACACGAAAGTCTTCAAAAACATCTTTATAATTCCTATACCAATGTTGGAAGTGAGCAAATTTCTTTTCTTAAGAAAGCTCTTCCTTGCTTGTGCTAGTCTGCATCTTATGTCCTCCTTACTTCTGCCATCGTTAGTTATTTTACTACCCAAGTAACAATATACATCCACTTCCTTTAAGATTTCATTTCCTAATCTAATATTTCCTGCATCACCCGCCTTCGTTCGACTGCACTCCATTACTTTGTTTCGGACTTATTTATTTTCATCTTGTACTCCTTACCCAAAACTTCACCAATACCATTCAGCAGCTTCTCGAGATCCTCTGCAACCTCAGATAAAATAACAATATTATCGGCAAATCTCAAGGTTTTGATTTCCTCTCCTTGGATTGTGATTCCCTTTCCAAATTTCTCTTTGATTTCCTTAACTGCCTGTTCTATGTAAACATTGAAAAGGGGAGGGGACAAAGTGCAGCCTTGCCTCACTCCTTTCTGGATTGCTGCTTCTTTTTCAAAGCCCTCGATTCTTGTCACTGCAGACTGATTTTTATACAGATTGTAGATCATTCTTCGTTCTCGGTATCTGATCCCAATCACCTTTATAATCTTAAATAGTTTGATCCAGTCAAAATTATCGAATGCCTTTTCTAGATATACGAATGCCATGTACGTGGGCTTGTCCTCCTTGATTCGATCCTCTAAGATCAGACGTAAAGCCAGGATTGCTTCACGCGTTCCTACGTTTCTTCTGAAGCCAAATTGATCTTCTCCCAACTCACCTTCAACTTGTTTTTCCATTCTTCTGTAAATAATAGTGTTAACATTTTTTCAGGCATGAGATACTAAACTAATGGTGCGGTAGTGTTCACACCTGTCAGCACCGGCTTTCTTGGGAATAGGTATAACAACATTCTGCTGAAAATGGGATGGGACTTCTCCTGTCTCGTACATCTTACATACTAAATGGAATAACCTTGCCATGCTGGTTTCTCCTAAGGCAGTCAGTAATTCAGAGGGAATGTCATCAATTTCAGGTGCCTTGTTCCTATTTAAGTCACTCACAGCTCTGTCAAACTCTGACCTCAAAATAGGGTCTCCCATTTGATCAGCATCAACAGCCTCTTCTTGTTCCAGAACCAAATTATCTACATCTTTACCTTGATACGCCTGTTGGATATGTTCCTGCCAACTCTCCGCTTTACCTTCATTCCCTAGAAGTGGCTTTCCATCTGATTTCTTAATATTCATACACCTAGATTTCCTTTCTCCAAAGGTTTCCTTGATTTTCCTATATGCAGCATCTACCTTTCCTAGAACCATACAATCTTCGACATCAGTGCACTTCTCCTTCAGCCAGTCTTCCTTAGCTACCTTGCACTTTCTATCCACTTCATTCTTTAATCGCCTGTATTCCTTTCTGCCCTCTTCATTTCTAGCATTCTTGTATTTTCGTCGTTCATCAATCAGGTCTAGTATCTCCTGAGTTATCCAGTGATTTTTGTTGATCTTTTCTTCCTCCCTAACATTTCTTCAGCAGCCCTAATGACTTCATTTTTCATGACTTTCCACTCTTCCTCTATTGTGCTTCCTCCAGCCTTTTCATTTAGCCCTTGTGCAACATGTTCCTTGAAACAATCCCTCACACTCTTTTCTTTCAACTTGTCTAGATCCCATCTTTTTGCATTCTTTCCTTTCTTCAATTTCTTCAACTTCAGATGGCATTTCATGACCAACAAGTTGTGGTCAGAGTTCACGTCAGCTCCTGGGAAAGTTTTGCAATCCAACACCTGGTTTCAGAATCTCTGCCTAATCATAATGAAGTCTATTTGATACCTTCCCGTGTCTCCAGGTCTCGTCCACGTATACAGCCGTCGTTTGTGGCGTTTGAACCAAGTATTGGCAAGGACTAAATTACCATCGGTGCAGAATTCAACCAGCCGACTTCGTCTTTTGTTCCTTTGTCCCAATCCGAATTCTCCTACTGTATTACCTTCTCTTCCTTGGCCTACCACTGCATTCCAGTCTCCCAAGTTTTGCAATCCAACACCTGGTTTCAGAATCTCTGCCTAATCATAATGAAGTCTATTTGATACCTTCCCGTGTCTCCAGGTCTCGTCCACGTATACAGCCGTCGTTTGTGGCGTTTGAACCAAGTATTGGCAAGGACTAAATTACCATCGGTGCAGAATTCAACCAGCCGACTTCGTCTTTTGTTCCTTTGTCCCAATCCGAATTCTCCTACTGTATTACCTTCTCTTCCTTGGCCTACCACTGCATTCCAGTCTCCCATCACCATTAGATTCTCGTCACGTTTTACATTTTGTATTAAATCTTCTATCTTTTCATATATTCTTTCGATTTCCTCATCATCCGCTGAACCAGTAGGCATATAGGCCTGCACTACTGTGCTGGGCATTGGTTTGATATCTATCTTGACGACAATAATTCTTTCACTATGCTGTTCGTAGTAGCTTACCCGATGCCCTATTTTCTTATTCATTATTAAACCAACTCCTGCATTACCCCTGTTCGATTTTGTGTTGATAATTCGGTAGTCGCCTGACCAAAAATCCTATTCTTCCTGCCAACGTACTTCACTTATACCAACTATATCTAACTTAGTCTCTCCATCTCCCTTTTCAGATTCTCTAACCTACCACAACGATTCAAACTTCTAACATTCTACGCTCCGACTCGCAGAATGTTAGTATCCATCTTCCTGATGATCGCCCCCTCTCGTGTAGTCCCCACCCGGAGATCCGAATGGAGGACTATTTTACCTCCGGAATATTTTACCCGGGAGGAAGCCATCATCAGCACATCATTCATACGGAGAGAGCTGCATGTCCGCGAGAGTTAGTTACGGCTGTAGTTTCCCGTTGCTTTCAGCCGTGTAGCACTATCAACACGGCTAAGCCATGTTGAGTGTTATTACAAGGCCATATCAGTCAATCATCTTGACTGCCGCCCTAGCAACTCCCGCAAGGCTGCTACCCCCCTTTCGATGAACCATTCGTTAGTCTGGTCTCTCAACAGATACCCATCCGATATGGTTGAACCTGCGGCTCGGCTATCTGCTTCATTGGGGCGTGCAAGCCTCCCCAACGCGGCAAGGTCACATGGTTCGCAGGGGAGGCTTAACTTCGTATATTCGTCAAAATATTGTACGGTGGGGTCATTTTCTGTACTGTCTTTGAGCGCAGTCTCTTCGATTGTCTAATTTCTTCACTTAACCACTGGACGAGTCCTTTGGACATTTTCGCTAGCCGCTTTGAGGCATGCTTAGTTCCCTTACTTTGTTATTAAGGAAGGTGACTTTGTCGTCTAGATTGTTATACAGTAGTTCGTTATGTCGTGAAAGGGCATTTTGTCTGCGTCCTCCAAGAGTCTATCTTTATTTATATTTTTCAATGGTCGATAGATAGGAGGGTTTCGGTGGCCGCAGGTTATACGATATGTATATTGCGTCATGTGCAGGTACAGAGGTTTGAACAACATTGATAACTCTATCTGAGTTGCTGGTAACTATAAGATCTAATAGTGTGTCCGAATGGGATGTATGGTGAATCAGAGAGAGAGGTATGTTGCCCATATTATAGGCTGGAAACAATGTTTTGAGTCGTGCGGATTCGGAAGAAGTTGCATCAGTTAAGTCCATATTATAGTCTCCCATAAATATTGTGTGAGGGTAGTCTGGCAGTGGCTTAGTTAAGTCAGCTTCAAAATCATCTAAGTGACCTGTATTCGGAGGTTTGTATGCTACTCCTACAAGGGATTTAATACCATTCATTGTTCTATCTATAAACATGTATTCTGGTTTCCTCTCATACCTGCCTGGTGAATGACCAAACACCTTGGATTTGAGACTGGTTAGGAAATAGTCACATATCTCTCCACATCGTTTGTGAGTGCGTTCATTTCTAAGGAGTTAGTAGCCTTCAAGATGACAAAAATAAAACGGGCTCTTATTGGTTAATCATGAGTCAGGCACTGGTAGGACATGGAAAATAGTTGGGGTGAATATATCTGCAATCTCGTCCATTCGGTTCGTTGCTAATGAGCTATGCCCGTTTTTATGACAGGCGACTATGGCTCCGGGATGTTGCGAGACAAAATTGTTAAGAATACTAGCGTTATTTGGGTCACGGTTGGCGCGAGAGTTTGAGGGGAGGACGGGAGAGGGTAGCTGATCTGAGGCGACATAAGTTAGCTGTTTAAATCGACTAGTTATGTCAGAGGAATTTATTTTTCCACTCGTAACTCGTAACTTGTAACTTGGAAGGATAAGCGTTACCAAAACACGAAGAGCTAGTAGGAATTTAACATTAATTGAAGTAGTGATATGCAGGTAATGAATCAACTGTGCCTAGAATTACCTATTATTTTAAAGTGCGAATAAATTAAGGGTGTACAAATTAAAAGTATTTAAAAATAAACATTGTAAAATATTAGATAAAAAATGAGAAAGCAAATGCAGTATTTTAGTTAAATATATAAGTAAACAGTTGCCAATAGAAATTTGAACTAAGCTAATTGAGAATAAATGGCAATTAACTGTTCTAAGATAAAATTTAACGATCTTGATATAAATAAATATATACACTTAGTTAGGTGCACTCATTTCAGTGAATTGTTACATTTAGCTGCTGTCATTGCCCTTAGGAATGTCACTCTGTCGGTTAACTCTCATTTTACTGCCGTCTGGTCTCTTAACAATGATACCTCCAGTCGAGGTCCAACAATCGCTCTGATTAAAGCGGAGAATAGCAGCCTTAAGAATTGACAATCTGGTGGAGGATAGTTATTGGGGTACCTTTCAATTTTCATTCGATGCGAAACATTTGACAATGATTGGCCGAGGTTTCCATGGAGATTTAGGTCCGACTCGGTGACTCCTATCAATGTCTTGCAAATTCACATGCACACCTATCACTCCGAAAACATTTACCCCAAGTTCGTCCGTATTTCCACTCACATTTTCCTGTACCCTGAAAATTCTAACGTTTGCACTTGTACTGTATTGCTCCAATGAGTCATATCTTGCAGCATAGTCTTCCCTCTCGAGTTTTGCGTTCAATTCTGCCACAATTTCGGAATTGAAATGGATAATATTTTTCTAGTTCCCTTATGACGAGTTCTGTCACACGCTCCGATATGGCGGCTGCTATCTTTTCAAGGAACGTACCAGAGCTGATGGTTTCGTTTAGTATCCTGGTGACTCCACCTTCAACAGGGTTGGCACTACTGCTCAGGTCACTGGTGTTGCACTTTCTGCGGTCCATATTGACTGAGAAAACTGTACTTAACATTGGTGGACTGATTGTTACAATGACTAATACTCGCTGGTTTCACTCAGTACTATATCACACACTCGTACACCACTTATTACATAGCTCCCTTTACAATAACACCTTCTAATTCACTTAGACTGAGGAGCCGGTCTTAGGCACGTCCGTCACCCATGAGCACCAACAATAAAGAGAATTTGCCAAAATCTTCTGCATTTCATTAACTTATTTCGTGTTTCACCGCTTCACCGCGCAAGATGTAGCGTAATTCTGGTACAGCTGGGAACACTGCATCGGAACAAGTCGATCCAAGTTCCATCATTGAGGACGCGTGAGATACAAGTAAATGGCCCAGTTCTTTTATACGTGTCAGAGGTACCAATATATACAAGAAAGATATATTGAATATATGTACTGAATATGAAAAATATACATGAACAAATTAATCGTATATAGTTATAAATGAAGTACTTGAAAAATTTGCTTATGAAGTATAACAAATGGAAGAATATACTTAAAAATCATAAAGGAGAAATCAAGTATTGCATGGAAACATCTACACTATTGTACCAGGAAAAGTTGTGGGCAAAGGGCATGAGTAGGACCTCAGGGAGTGGAACTGGTTTTTGGAGCCGATACAGAGAAGGATAGTCTCGCAGAGCGAATAATAGATGGTAAATAATTTTTTTCAAAACAATTTATTAATTTCTCACCCTGCGGTATGATTGTTGACTCAAAATTTATATTGAAATTAAATGTTGAAAATAATCTTCTTGAAAAAAAAAATTGCATAAATATCATTGGTTTCAAAGTCTTTCATATGTGTGAATTTCCACCTAAAGTCTTTTTAAACCTAGGCACACTTTTATAATGGTAAATGGATATGAGAAATTATTAAAAGTTTTCAGTTCTCAGTTCGTCAATCTCGTTATACAGCACACTTGAAATCCTACAGTCTTTCTACGAGAAATGAAATTGAAATTAAATTTATCACTTTTGAGAAATTATGGAAATTGTTCACACGCGACACTGAAGTTTCACTGTTCAAAATAAATGAAAAAGTTTAGTCAGTTTGTTACTCACTTATGACAAGAACTGTTGTTACCAAATGTCGAAAGATGGACATCTGGAATGTTCCATGTAGAATCAGGATCGGCGATGTTGACGTTCCCGATGAGGTGATGACAGCTGGAACTGTTGAGTTTCGCACACGAAAATTCATTTAGTGCGACTGGTTATCACTTACACTGTTGAACACTATTTATGGCGTATGAAGAATCACAGTCCTTTCTGTACTAAATACTATTTACAGTCGTTATTGAAACGTTCTTAATCACACAGTTCACACTTGAAGAAAGAAAAAAGAAAGCAAGTCGATAAGCACAGTCTGTGAACACAGTCATTAAGTTAGATTTTCTGCTAATCCTGTTATATTAACTCAGAAAAGTTCTTACTTTTTCATTCAAAATATTGATGTGACGTGAATAAAGAAATATAATGCAATACTCGAGAGAAAAAAAAATAAGTTCTGGTGATTCTTAAGTATTAGGCTCTGTAGAAGTTTAATGTTACTTGACGTTGCCTAAGTCCACACGTAATGAAATAGTTAATATTTGTACTCCAATAAGTTCACTCGTGTTACAGTCTTAAATGTCTTTTTAGGATTATATTGTAATCGCGACGCGACATACTAACTGCAGTGCGACGTCCTTTATCGGCGATAGAATTTCGCGTTCTGGAGATACGACGAAAGTACTTCTACCGGGACTGCGCGAACATACTGTACGCGGGCCGGTCTCTTCACTATCTCACTCACACAGTTGTCTGCTTGTCCTTGTACGGTACTGTACTGTATTGCACTGTACTGGTTTGCGGGCTATCTGGCCTTGACATATATAGATACCAGCGCAGGGAGGGGTGGCAGCTCTCCCTCGGCCATGTGACCGTAATTACGTAATTTCGTTGAGACTTTAAATTGTTATAACTCAACAACCGTTTGATGGATTAATTTGAAATTTACAGGGATTAACTTTTATGATGTTTGCTATAATTCAGCGTTTGTCCCGTTGAAATTGGTTAAGGTGTTAAAAAGCTGTTAAAAGAAAAATTCTTTCGAGAAATATCTCTAGGGGAGGTGAGCTTCGAGCGACAGGTGACGTCACTTGACTCCGCCTAGCGTACTCGTAGGGTCTGGCACATACTGGAACATTCTTTACATGGATGTTCGTACGTCGGTCGAATCTTTAATGCTGGAAATAACATTTCTTTCAATTAATATGGACCAGGACCTAGGCCTTCCTGGTACACTATATATACAATATTTACACAAGTTGTGACCATTGATGGCCAATTCCAACCCTGTACATGAATCTGGACATAGATGACAGTCCAGGAGATGCCTAGAAGTCTGTTCCTCTCCACATTCACACAATAAGTCCCCACGGTGCACCATTTCATAAGATTGTCCTTAGATCTTGCAACGCCGGTCCACAGTCTGTTTAAGACTTTTATATGCGCCATCCCTCTTCGTGATCAGTTGGCAATTTTTCTTCAATTTCAACACGTTCCGGATGATCTGGGTACCTTTGTTTCCACAGCTTATCCCTGGCTTTTTTGGGTCAGAATCAAGTGGAGCAGAAGACTGCATAAAACTCTTCCTGGACTTCAGTCGAGCTGGTGGTGGTTGAAGTTCATGAAGGGATGGGTTGAGATGCTGCAAACCTCTTGCCTCTCGATATTAGCGGCCAGCTCACGTCTAATATCAGGTAGGGCTATACCTGCAAGTGAATACAACTTCTGTGCGGGTGTTGGTTTTAAACAGCCTGTCAGAGCCTAAATATTTCATTCAAGGCAATGGACACGAGAGAAACCTCCTAGTAGGGTGTATTTGCATGTGATATTTTTATACATCCGGGTGTCACCTGGGCAACGGCTGATTCTCTCACTCCAGAAGTACCAAGATCAATGGCGCAGTATATGTGACAAATGCATGTTTTGTGAACAAGCGTAGATACTGTATGTTTGATTATTGAACTTGCATCTTGATTTTGTATTATTTTTATATGGGCTGCCTTCTTGCATGAGCATAAATATCCTGTTTAAATGTAATAAATGATGAAATGAAGTGATTATGTTTTGGTGAATTGCATGTCCGTATAGTTTAACACTCCATCTTGTTTAACATGGTTTGTTTTTTACCTACATGAAAGGAGCTATATTGTAATATTTTAAATACAAGAAATATTTACAGAAACAAAGAACATACGAATAAATGTTGTGAGGCCCAATTGAATTACAAAGATTTTACACTGCTGTGCAAAACTTAAGGACGAGATAAGTGACATATCAACTAATCAGTGGAAATGAGTGAAAGTGCGGTGACTTGTTGCCAGAGGTCTCCCACACGTGCATAGAAACTTGGCGTGAGGTCAGCGTGACTACGGCGACAAATGGATCTGACTCCAAAAAAACGAGGCAGTTGAAGGAACGGGACAAGACAATGTGAGTCAATCAGCGACCTGTTAAGGTGGTGTCATTCATTACAACATGGCCCGGAGACAATATCTGGATGACTTCACATGGGGAAGAATCATCGAGAAGCTGGAAGAAGGACGAGGTATGATGAGTGTGTCCCAGGAGTTTGATGTTACAGCATTGTTTCGCGAGCAAGGAGAGAATTGCGAACAACAGTCACTGCTTCCCGAAGGAGAGGAGGGGTCGACCGCAGTCAACTACAGCAGCAAATGACCGCTGCAAGTAGAGTCTCACGTCGAACAGCGCATGCACTTGCAACCGCATTTAACGGGACTGCAAGGCACCAAATCTCACGATCCACAGTGGCACGGCGACTGCATGGGGGTGGTCTGTTTGCCCGACGACCTTTGCGTTGTGTTCCGTTGACACCCGCATATCGGCGGCACAGTTCGCGATGGTGCCAAGAGCATCAGGTTTCGACGGACGAGGAGTGGAGTCACGTTCTCTTCTCAGAGGGGAGGAGATTCAGTCTGGGTAGTGATTCTAGTCGTACCCTCGCCTGGCGACAGGTAGAAACACGTAACTTACCCAGGAATATTGTCCAAGGTGATCACTTTGGTAGTACAAGTTTTATGGTGTGGGGAGGCATAATGTTGCATGGGCGTACCGACCTCCAGACCTTTGAACGGGGTACACTCACCGGTCAACGTTATTGTGACAGTGTACTCCTTTCCCCACGAGCGTCGTTTCAGCCCTGACTTCATTCTTATTTATGACAACGCACGACCGCATCGAACTGCACCTCTGGAGGAGCTCATGGAACGAGAGAATTTTCGGCGAAAGGACTGGCCTGCCCGTTTCCCCGACATAAATTCCATCGTACAAGTATGGGATATGTTGGGCGGACGTATTTCATCACGACCACATGTACCAACGACCACCCAGTAGTTGTCAATCCCGCTGGTGGAGGAAAGGAACGGCCTACCACAAGATATCTTTACCAATCTTGTGACCAGCATCGGAACACTTTGCAGAGCATGCATCGCTGTCCGTGGTGATCACACATCCTTTCAAGTAATATGTCCCTTCAGAGGACCATCATGAGTCGCAGTGACTTACGTTTAATTTATTGTCTATTTATAAATGTGTCATTTCCGTTTGTCTCATGGCATATTTTTTTCGGATGTCCACCATACCATACTGTAGCAGTTCTTCCTATGCATAATTCAATTTTCAGAGAGCTATGTTCCTTGGCACTGTGCCGCCTTGGTATGGAAATATAACAGACACAAGTAACTGACACGCTCAGAACAACAACATAATCAAACCACAACATGAAAAAGTAAAGGACGGATAACTCACCTCAACAAAGCTAGGGTGTCCAGTTTTAAAGAGACGTGGATCGAAACACTTCCAGGTACGGATAAATTATTAAAAGTTTAAATAATTACACCTTTTAAACTCAACAAAAATGTATTTAAATTTAAAATGAAAAAAATTGTAACAACAAATATTTAGAGGGTCGTTTCCTCTTAAGATAACAAAATGATATAATAGTAACTTACTATAATAGAAGGAAAATCAACAGCTAGGTAGTAAAACTAATTTGAACATGGTCGGCTGACGCAAAAAAGAAAAGAAAATGTTAGTAAAACAATAAAACTATTACAATTAACCTAGCTTAAAATTGGATCATTAGCACATCATAAATTTTCTTTTGTTCAACAGAAAAAATCACACCGACGAGATAATCACATTTTAGTTTTTCGTCAAATGTAAATGGCATCAAGAATGCCCCCCCCCCCAGCTTCCGAAATCATCATTTCACCATCATCCACAAAAATTGTACGTCAGGTACATAAATACAATAATAACATGGAAAATATTAGCACGAAGGTGTGAAGTAAAATACTCAACCATGTCCTGGAAGGAAAAGGGTATCAACATAGGATGCTCCACAAATACCGAAGACTTTCTTGGAAAATCAGCCACGTTAGCTAATTTATATCAACAATAATCATCACCATCACTATGGAAACTCCATGAACCAAAACAAATGAATCAAAATCCCCGGGACAATACTCAACAATGAGAAAACTTACGCATATTCAAACAACAGATAATCTAGCTGATCGCGTTACACGAAGAGAATCACAAGGTTAATTCAAATAAAATTAAAAGGGGAACAGAAACTTACATAATTAAATCGGATCCGATTATTTAAAAATACTCAGTGCTAAGTCCCCAGTTCTGACTTTTGGCGATGTTTGATGGGATCGGTGAACTTCACGGAAGCTCCTTAACTGGATGAGATATACCTTCGTCCATATTTTCCACAGATGTTTCTCTAACTTCTGGTGTTTTCGGAACTCCATTATCAGGTTTGCATTAACTGTAGGTTCCCATCCCGTCGGAATTGCTGTGAGTCGTGATTCCCAGAGAAAATGTGCAGGTGTTATTGGCTGTGAATTTCCAACGTCTCCTTGCGCGATTGGCCTACAATTTAGTACTCAGTGTTCTGACGTTCATGATTCAGGCAGAACTGAAATAAAAGTGGCATCTTTAGACCATCAATCGGAATGATCCATAAGCCATGAAGGCCCTTGTCATCGCTGTTTTAAAGACTTCAGTCATGATAAGAGTAGTATTTGGAATTACTTCTGAAATTTGCACCCTGCCTAATACTTTTCTTTAAGCACCGCTGTGTCGTGGCTACCATCCTTTACTTTCAAGCTCCCTACCAAGCATCTCTGGGAGCAATGAACGTCCAAGTGATTCCATACTCCGCCAGGTGTTGATGGGTTTCTGTGGCAATAAGTGAGGCCCACCGTTCTGTCAATTCCCTATTTGTGGCATGGAATATGTTTACATTATCTGTGTAAATAGTATGTGATATGCCTCGTCTTCCTGTAAACCGTTGCAGTGCAGGTAGGATCTGTAATCATGGCGGAGCAATTCTCCAGATGGACAATGTGGTTGTAGCACAATTAAAATGGTTATATAGCACTTGTTGACAGTGCTCCCCACCCTAACATACAAGGGTCCCGCCATGTATATGCCGGTAAACTCAAAGGCCTTTGATGATTTTACCCTGTCGTAAGGAAGTGCAGTCTCAGGGGCTTGTCGATGAGAAGACAATTATGCAGTACTTCTTGATCGATTGGAGTGTACGAAGGATCCAAAATTCTTCCCGAAGTTCTGAAAGGACAATGTGAACTCCGAGGTGATCAACTCAAATGCTAGTGTTCCGAATCATAAATTGAACGAAGCAGTGTTGTCAATGTAGGAGAACAGCATGCCGTTGACGCCTCTGTAGATCATTGGCGAATTGTAAGTGCTCGCCAAGATGAATCAGCCAACCTTCCAGGAAAGTATTGAATCAATAAATTACGGAGATTTTTGGTAATGGCAAGCTATCCTGGTGAGCATGGGGTTCAGTGATGAAGAATTCCAATTGAACCACCTTAATCCAATATATTCGTGCTGTGGCGAGCTCGCACGCTGGCAGTTCTTCAGAGGACTTTTGTGTTGAACATAAGTTCGGAATGAAGCGTAGGATCCGTACTGTCACAAGCATGAGTTTGAAGTATGAGCTGTATATTGAAGAGATGATGCGAGTTTTCACAACGTCAGTTACGAGTACTCAGTGTTCTGACGTTCATAATTCAGGCAGAACTGAAGTAAAAGTGGCATCTTTAGGCCATCAATCGGAATGATCCATAAGCCATGAAGGCCCTTGTCATCACTGTTTTAAAGACTTCAGGCGATCGAGAACATCGTTAAGTGAAGGAAAATTTCTTTCGTATGAAGACCATCGAAAACAATTCCCCATTTAACATTAGCATGCCTTACCCTTTTTAACAGATGATGCGGTAGATAGTAACACGCGTTTGGGTTTTGTGCTGGTCCAGCAACTTCTACATGGTCTTTCTTTATGTAGTCAAGAATCTGTGAAATGTAGATGTTCCTCATATCTTTATTTCTTTAGAGTCGTTTCTGCAGGGAAAGAAGTCGATTTTCAGTGTTCGCGCGATTACGTGCTCCTTTCATGAAAAACTACTCTTCGATTGTCTTCTGTATGGTGGGCACTGTCAAATGCTGGAGGATTCAGTGTCTTTCGTACTTGAAGATGGGCCTTGGTCTGGTGTAATCTCAATAGCATCCAAATCCCAGAGGCGGCTGAATGTATCTTCTGGATGCGTAACTTCATGGTCATCAGTGTGATTGACTCCCTCTGTACTGTCCCATATTTACCCGGTCTAACTCAGCAAGCATACGAGAGATCCCAAAGTGGACCATTCGTTTGCTAGCTGTCCCAATTTTAGATGCATTTACAGGACAAGTGTTGACGACAATACAAAAGAAACAATCTACAAAAAGGCGTGACGTTTATTTAAGATATGCACATATAAATTAATTTTAACAAAAATTATATCTTGTTCAAAGTTTCATGATTAACTCACGAATATACGACTGCCAAATAAATATACATAAATAAATTCACATGGCTAGATTTAGCTGACGCTGACATATCTGGAATATTCTGCAAAGGAATAAATAAGAAAAATTACCCTTATCTTCTGGTTGCGCAAATATTTAAAGGGGAAAAACTTCTTCCTAATAACATCCATAAATGATCTTCGTGCCATCTCTAAGCAAAATACTAGCTGCATTATTCCAAACAAACACAAAATTATTAAATGTCCACTTAATGCGCGTGGTGGATGACCATGCGATCCCTAAACCTAACCTGTACATCATTATTTTACAGAAAAACATTCGACTCTATGTAGAATAGCCTCTCAACTAACACAAGTTATGATTATTAATTAGAATATTTGAGTCATAAATTTCCTTGCAGAATTATTATGAATATTTAGAGTCGATTAAGGCGTTACATAAAAATAAAACTTGATGAGCGTTATTTTCATTTTAGACTGCAATACTTTACTTTGCTTGTACTTGCTTGTATTTAGAAAATTAACCGATCTTATTCAGTTCACACTAAATCATGTTATCACTGGATTAATTCTGTCACTAATATTTGCTTAAAGAATTAAACAAGAATCCACAATAAACAAACAAAAGCACTGACAACGCTGGAATAATCTGGTCCACCGTGATGAACACGTGGTCAGATGAGGAACCACATTTCAATTAAGTGACAGTGAAAACATTTCTAAGTACAATCACGTTCATTCCATGCACTAAGGATACTCTAAATTTATTTACAAAGTTATATTAGAATCCTAGGCTATATTTTTATCCATGACTATTAGTAGTATAATACAGGGATTCGGCGGCCACCTCCACCTCAGGCTCCCACTGGCCACCTCCACCTCCACCTCAGCCAGAGGCCTCCCAGTGGCCACCTCCACCTCCACCTCAGCCAGAGGCCTCCCAGTGGCCACCTCCACCTCCACCTCAGCCAGAGGCCTCCCAGATGCCTCCTCCACCTCCCGCGGGAAATTTGAATTTGTAAACAAAGCCACGTGCTTTTTGACAGCTGTCATCGACAACAACGCATCGCTAACCTCAGTACTGCCATCTTGACGGGCCTAAACCTCAGTAGTGCCAACTTAAGCTAACTAGCTCGAGATAAACAAAGCCACGTGTTTTTTGACAGCCACGTGCTTTTTGACAGATTTGTAAACAAAGCCACGTGCTTTTTGACAGCTCTCATCGACAACAACGCATCGCAAACCTCAGTACTACCATCTTGACGGGCCTAAACCTCAGTAGTGCCAACTTAACCTAACTAGCATGAGGTAAACAAAGCCACGTGTTTTTTGACAGCCACGTGCTTTTTGACAGATTTGTAAACAAAGCCACGTGCTTTTTGACAGACAACAACGCATCGCTAACCTCAGTACTACCATCTTGACGGGAATAAACCTCAGTAGTACCAACTTAACCTCACTAGCTCGAGATAAAAAAATCCACGTGCTTTTTGACAGCTACGTGCTTTTTTGACAGCTGTCATCCGCCATCTTTAATCTATAGAGTACAGTGCTGCCCTCTTTAGCTACTTACCTTTGAAATGTGGTGGCGGATAATTTGAAAAATGCTTTTCGACAAGCAGCCATCTTTAATCCAGAGAGAACAGTGCTGCCCTCTATGTGGTGGCGGCAAATTGAAAAATTCCACATGCTCTTGTTTGAAAACAAACTCACGTGCTTTTTTGACAGCTGTCATCTGCCATCTTTAATCTATAGAGCACAGTGCTGCCCTCTTTAGTTTGAAATGTGGTGGTGGTAAATTCCACGTGCTCTTGTTTGGAAACAAAGCCACGTGCAGCTGTCATCCGCCATCTTTAATCAACAGAGCACTGTGCTACTATCATGCGGGCAATTTCATCACCTGTCATCCGCCATCTTTAATCCACAGAACACCGTGCTGCCCTCTTTATGGCTACTACCTTAAGCACGTAGTAGCGGACAATTTGAATAGTTCTGTTAGCTATCATCCGCCATCTTTAATCAAGAGAGCACCGTGCTGCCATCTTTAGCTAGATACCTTTGAAATGTGGTGGCGGCAAATTGAAAAATTCCACGTGCTCTTGTTTGGAAACAAACTCACGTGCTTTTTCGACAGCTACCATCCGCCATCTTTAATCAACAGAGCATAGTGCTGCCCTCTTTAGTTTGAAATGTGATGGCGGCAAATTCCACGTGCTCTTGTTTGGTAAACATAGCCATGTGCTTTTTTGACAGCTGTCATCCGCCATCTTTAATACAGAGAGCACCGTGCTGCCCTCTTTATCGTAGTAGATGTAAATTCGTCACCTGTCATCCGCAGTGCTGCCATCTTTAGCTAGATACCTTTGAAATGTGGTGGCGGATAATTTAAAAAGAAAAATTCTACAGCAGCCCTCTCTCGACGCTAATTGCATAAGATGGCGGCTATACATGACTCCTTAAGGGTGCTTACGCAAGATGGCTGCTATACACAGGTTCTTATGAGACGCCCTTGGGATGCTTGCGCAAGATGGCAGTTATACATGGCTCCTTATGAGATACCCTAGGGATGCTTGCGCAAGATAGCGGCTGATCTTATGGGACGGCTTAAGGGTCCTTGGACAAGATGGCTTGAGACGCCCTAAGGATGCTTGCGCAAGATGGCGGACACAAGATGGCAGCTATACATAACTCCTTATGAGACGGTTTAAGGGTGCTTGCGCAAGATAGTTGCTACTCTTAGCTTAGAGGCTAACGTGTCATGCTAGTTCGATTCATTAAATTTGGGGCTTAAATGCAAAATGTTAAATATATCGAAAACGGTGCACCGTAGAGCAAAACGGACAAAATTTTTCTGCCTAATACCTCGGTTCGCAGTATGAGGAACAAGAAAAACATAGTCTAATGATGAGATCAACGGTTCGGTTCCTACTTAGGCCCTTTGGCATTCACTCTGTTTTAGCTTGTATTGAAGCGAGTCTTCGTAACATGATCAGGTTTAGCTATGGTAGAGAGTATAACGTGCCGTGCAGGTTCGATTCATTAAATTTGGGGCTTAAATGCAAAATGTTAAATATCTCGAAAACGATGCATCGTAGAGCAAAACGGACAAAATTTTTCCGCCTAATACGTAGGTTCGTAGTATCAGGAACAAGAAAAAACATAGTCTAATGATGAGATCAACGGTTCGATTCCTACTTAAGCCCTTTGGCATTCGCAGCTATCTATTTCCACAAGATGGTGGCTGCTCTTATGAGAAACAAGATGCCTTGAGACGTCCTAGGGATGCTTACGCAAGATGGCAGACACAAAATGGTGACTATACATAGCTCCTTATGAGACGGCCTAGGGGTGCTCGCACAAGATGGCGGCTACTCTTATGAAGAAAGCTAGCTTAGAGGCTACTGCGCAAGATAACAGCTGCTGTTATGCATGTGGTGGAGGGCAATTTGAAATTCTATGTGCTTAATCAACAGAGCACCCTGCTGCCCTCTTTAGCTGAAATGTGGTGGTGGATAATTTGAAAAATTCTTTTGACAGCTATCACCTTTAAAAACAATGGCGACTATACATAGGCTGTTAAGGCCTCCTCCTCCTCCTCCTCCTCCCCCTCCTCCTCCCCCTTCTCTACCTCCTCCTCCGCCTCTTATGTCAAGGCATAGCTTTATATCGAACAAGTTTAAACCTGCATCGCGAAGGCAAGCGTGTGCAGCGATAACATTATTGTGCATGTTTAGACTTTCGAAACATAAGAAGAGTAGAATCAAACGCTGTACTCGATACGACATGTGATCAGAACATTGATTGATGCGTTCAGAAAACAAAATAAGTGATCAAGACTAGAATCGAACGATGTACTCAATACATCATGTGTTTAGAATATGTCAGGGGATACGCTTGTTCTAAGAAGATCAGATTGAAACATAACAAGACTAGAATAGAACACTGTAATCGATGTTGTTAACTTCAACATGTGATCAGAACATTGATTGATGTGTTCAGAACACAAAATAAGTGATCATGACTAGAATCGAACACTGTACTCGATACAACATGTGATCAGAACATTGATCGATGTGTTCAGAACACGAAATAAGTGATCAAGACTAGAATCGAACACTGTACTCAATACAACATGTGTTTAGAACATGTTAGGGGGTACCCTTGTTATAAGAAGATCAGAATGAAACATAACAAGACTAGAATCGAACACTGTAATCGATGTTGTTAACCTCAACATATGATCAGAACATTGTTTGATGTGTTCAGAGCAAAAGTACAATTTTGATGATTTGCTTAGTGTAAAATCAAAAACTATGGAAACACACTGTGCACATATCGCGTAGCTAACTCGCTCAGTAAGCAATATCGCAAAACTACAACTTCAATGATTTGCATAGTGTAAAAATCAAAAACACACTGTACCCATACTGCGCAGCTAACTCGCTCGGTAAACGATATAGCCAAAGTATAACTTCAAATTATTTACCTTCCATCATTCGTCTTGTGTGTAAAATCAGTCGAACAAGTTATCGCATAAACATGGCTGAAAAAAAATCGTGATAGGGTATGGAACCCAGGGGTTACATCTTATCAGAAGGGCAAAAAGGATGAAAGGACTCTTCCTCCTCCTTACCGCACATTCCTTGAAGGGCTAATTGGCTGAAGGGCTAATGGGCAAAAGGGCTAAAGGGCTAAAGGGCTAATGGGCTAAAGGGCTAATGGGCTAAAGGGCTAAAGGAGCAACAACCTCGTCGATCGCTATCAACAAGAACGCTTGTACTTTGTTAAGTGTAGAAAATTAATCTTTATTTGTAAATGGATTCATGTTCAGAACAAGGAATGGAAAATCCCCGAGGTGCGATGAGTTACGTTTTTCGAGCTAGTGTTTGGAACACTGAACTTTTCAAGATGATAGCAGAGAGTTTAGCAATGTTCTGTTGTTGGATTTTAAATTCCGCGCTACAACATGCATAAGGTGGTAGCCTTGAGGTTTACCGCCGTAAAGATGGCAAGAGTGAGGTTAACAATGTTCGGTTGTTGGATTTTAAATTCCGCGCTACAACATGCATAAGGTGGCAGCCTTGAGGTTTACCGCCGTAAAGATGGCAAGAGTGAGGTTAACAATGTTCTGTTGTTGGATTTTAAATTCCGCGCTATAACATGCATAAGGTGGCAGCCTTGAGGTTTACCGCCGTAAAGATGGCAAGAGTGAGGTTAACAATGTTCTGTTGTTGGATTTTAAATTCCGCGCTATAACATGCATAAGGTGGCAGCCTTGATGTTTACCGCCGTAAAGATGGCAGAAGTGAGGTTAGCGACGCTCTATTGTCCTTCAAAGTGAGGTTAGGGTTCGTCAAGAAGACAGCTGTCAAAAAAGCACGTGGCTATGTTTACCAAACAAGAGCACGTGGTCGTGACGTCACGGTCACGTAGTATGTTGCCTCAGCATGTAAAGTTCAATGTCTACACCTACGTAGTTAACACTCTGCTATGTTCACAAGATTTTTTACACATAACTATTCATTATGCTTTAAGTTCATGCACATAGGCTATGCTAAGATAGCAGCACAAACACATGCGAACTTTGTACATTCTAATGGAATAAGTTTAGTACTGTGTGCATCATGGATACATGATGTGTGCACGCATTTAATCTTGACTATACGTAATGCTGCAGCTTTGTTTACAAGATTTTTATACATTGCTATTCTTTATGCTTTAAGTTCGTGCACGCACAAGCGATACTCGTACGCTCTAGCAGGAGAAGTTTAGTACGATATTCGATACATACATTATCGATAGGTGATGTGTACACGCTTTAGAACATAGCTCATCTTTATGCTTTAAGTTCGTGCACATGGGTTTGGGATACACAAAAGCGATTGCTACATGCTCTAGCGGAAGAAGTCTAGTACGATAGTCGATGCATGTTAATCGATAGGTTATGCTAAGATAGCAGCACACTTACATGATTTTAGCACAATCTATTGGAAAAAGTTTAGTATGATAGTCGTTTCGTGCAAAATCATTAGGTAATGTGTAAACGCTTTGAAACAAGGCTATTCTTTGTACTTTAAGTTCATGCGTACAGGTTATGCTAAGATAGCAGCACAATCTAGCGCAAGAAGTTTAGTACGAGACATGTAAAATCGATAGGTGACGTGTACACGCTTTGAAGCATGGCTATTCTTTGTACTTTAAGTTCATGGGTATAAGTTATGCCAAGATACCAGCACAATCTAGCGGAAGAAGTTTAGTGCGAGATTCGATGCATGCAAAATCGATATGTGATGTGAACACACTTTGAAACATAGCTATTCTTTGTACTTTAAGTTCATGTGTATGAGTTATGCTAAGATAGCAGCACAACCTAGCGGAAGAAGTTTTGTACGAGAGTCGATACATGCAAAGTCGATAGGTAATGTGTACACGCTTTGAAACATGGCTATTCTTTGTATCTTAATGTCATGCTTATAGGTTATGCTAAGATAGCAGCATAATCTAGCGGACGAAGTTTAGTACGATATTCGATACATACATTATCGATAGGTAATGTGTACACGCTTTGAAACAAGGCTATTCTTTGTACTTTAAGTTCATGCGTCTTAGTTATGCTTGCGATAGTCGATGCATGTAAAATCGATAGGTTATGCTAAGATAGCAGCACACTTACACGATTTTAGCACAATCTAGTGGAAGAAGTTTAGTACGAGAGTCGATGCTTGCAAAATCATTAGGTAATGTGTACACGCTTTGAAACAAGGCTATTCTTTGTACTTTAAGTTCATGCGTCTTAGTTATGCTAAGATAGCAGCATAATCTACCTGAAGAAGTTTTGCACGAGAGTCGATACATGCAAAATCGATAGTTGATGCGTACACGCTTTGAAACATGACTATTCATTGTACTTTAAGTTCATGGGTATAGGTTATGCTAAGATAGCAGCACAATCTAGCGGAAGAAATTTAGTACGAGATTCGATGAATGCAAAATCAATAAGTAATGTGTACACGCTTTGAAACATGGCTATTCTTTGTACTTTAAGTTCATGTGTATAAGTTATGCTAAGATAGCAGCACAACCTAGCAGAAGAAGTTTATACGATATTTGTTGCATGCAAAGTCGATAGGTAATGTGTACACGCTTTGAAACATGGCTATTCTTTGTACCTTAAGGTCACGCGTATAGGTTACGCTAAGATAGCAGCACAATCTAGCGGAAGAAGTTTAGTACGAGAGTCGATGCTTGCAAAATCGATAGGTAATGTGTACACGTTTTGAGACATAGCTCTTCTTTGTTCTTTAAGTTCATGCGTCTTAGTTATGCTGAGATAGCAGCACAATCTACCTGCAGAAGTTTAGTACGAGAGTCGATACATGCAAATTCGATAGTTGATGTGTACACGCTTTGAAACATGACTATTCATTGTACTTTAAGTTCATGGGTATAGGTTATGCTAAGATAGCAGCACAATCTAGCGGAAGAAATTTAGTACGATATTTGATGCATGCAAAATCAATAAGTAATGTGTACACGCTTTGAAACATGGCTATTCTTTGTACTTTAAGTTCATGTGTATAAGTTATGCTAAGATAGCAGCACAACCTAGCGGAAGAAGTTTAGTACGATATTTGTTGCATGCAAAGTCGATAGGTAATGTGTACACGCTTTGAAACATGGCTATTCTTTGTACCTTAAGGTCACGCGTATAGGTTATGCTAAGATAGCAGCACAATCTAGCGGAAGAAGTTTAGTACGAGAGTCGATGTGTGCAAAATCGATAGGTGATGTGTACACGCTTTGAAACATGGCTATTCATTGTACTTTAATTTTATGGGTATAGGTTATGCTAAGATAGCAGCACGATCTAGCGGATGAAGTTTAGTTCGATGGTCGATGCATGTAAAATCGATAGGTCATGTGTACACGCTTTGAAACATAGCAATTCATACTGCTGCTCTGTTCCCAAGACTTTTAAGCATAGCTAACCCTAATACTGCTCTTAACGACGTCGAGCTAAGGATTGATTACGTGACCGTGACGTCACGACCACGTGCTCTTGTTTGGTAAACATAGCCACGTGCTTTTTTGACAGCTGTCTTCTTGACGAACCCTAACCTCACTTTGAAGGACAATAGAGCGTCGCTAACCTCACTTCTGCCATCTTTACGGCGGTAAACCTCAAGGCTGCCACCTTATGCATGTTATAGCGCGGAATTTAAAATCCAACAACAGAACATTGTTAACCTCACTCTTGCCATCTTTACGGCGGTAAACCTCAAGGCTGCCACCTTATGCATGTTGTAGCGCGGAATTTAAAATCCAACAACCGAACATTGTTAACCTCACTCTTGCCATCTTTACGGCGGTAAACCTCAAGGCTACCACCTTATGCATGTTGTAGCGCCGAATTTAAAATCCAACAACAGAACATTGCTAAACTCTCTGCTATCATCTTGAAAAGTTCAGTGTTCCAAACACTAGCTCGAAAAACGTAACTCATCGCACCTCGGGGATTTTCCATTCCTTGTTCTGAACATGAATCCATTTACAAATAAAGATTAATTTTCTACACTTAACAAAGTACAAGCGTTCTTGTTGATAGCGATCGACGAGGTTGTTGCTCCTTTAGCCCTTTAGCCCATTAGCCCTTTAGCCCATTAGCCCTTTAGCCCTTTATCCCTTTTGCCCATTAGCCCTTCAGCCAATTAGCCCTTCAAGGAATGTGCGGTAAGGAGGAGGAAGAGTCCTTTCATCCTTTTTGCCCTTCTGATAAGATGTAACCCCTGGGTTCCATACCCTATCACGATTTTTTTCAGCCATGTTTATGCGATAACTTGTTCGACTGATTTTTACACACAAGACGAATGATGGAAGGTAAATAATTTGAAGTTATACTTTGGCTATATCGTTTACCGAGCGAGTTAGCTGCGCAGTATGGGTACAGTGTGTTTTTGATTTTTACACTATGCAAATCATTGAAGTTGTAGTTTTGCGATATTGCTTACTGAGCGAGTTAGCTACGCGATATGTGCACAGTGTGTTTCCATAGTTTTTGATTTTACACTAAGCAAATCATCAAAATTGTACTTTTGCTCTGAACACATCAAACAATGTTCTGATCATATGTTGAGGTTAACAACATCGATTACAGTGTTCGATTCTAGTCTTGTTATGTTTCATTCTGATCTTCTTATAACAAGGGTACCCCCTAACATGTTCTAAACACATGTTGTATTGAGTACAGTGTTCGATTCTAGTCTTGATCACTTATTTCGTGTTCTGAACACGTCGATCAATGTTCTGATCACATGTTGTATCGAGTACAGTGTTCGATTCTAGTCATGATCACTTATTTTGTGTTCTGAACACATCAATCAATGTTCTGATCACATGTTGAAGTTAACAACATCGATTACAGTGTTCTATTCTAGTCTTGTTATGTTTCAATCTGATCTTCTTAGAACAAGCGTATCCCCTGACATATTCTAAACACATGATGTATTGAGTACATCGTTCGATTCTAGTCTTGATCACTTATTTTGTTTTCTGAACGCATCAATCAATGTTCTGATCACATGTCGTATCGAGTACAGCGTTTGATTCTACTCTTCTTATGTTTCGAAAGTCTAAACATGCACAATAATGTTATCGCTGCACACGCTTGCCTTCGCGATGCAGGTTTAAACTTGTTCGATATAAAGCTATGCCTTGACATAAGAGGCGGAGGAGGAGGTAGAGAAGGGGGAGGAGGAGGGGAGGAGGAGGAGGAGGAGGAGGCCTTAACAGCCTATGTATACTCGCCATTGTTTTTAAAGATGATAGCTGTCAAAAGAATTTTTCAAATTATCCACCACCACATTTCAGCTAAAGAGGGCAGCAGGGTGCTCTGTTGATTAAGCACATAGAATTTCAAATTGCCCTCCACCACATGCATAACAGCAGCTGTTATCTTGCGCAGTAGCCTCTAAGCTAGCTTTCTTCATAAGAGTAGCCGCCATCTTGTGCGAGCACCCCTAGGCCGTCTCATAAGGAGCTATGTATAGTCACCATTTTGTGTCTGCCATCTTGCGTAAGCATCCCTAGGACGTCTCAAGGCATCTTGTTTCTCATAAGAGCAGCCACCATCTTGTGGAAATAGATAGCTGCGAATGCCAAAGGGCTTAAGTAGGAATCGAACCGTTGATCTCATCATTAGACTATGTTTTTTCTTGTTCCTGATACTACGAACCTACGTATTAGGCGGAAAAATTTTGTCCGTTTTGCTCTACGATGCATCGTTTTCGAGATATTTAACATTTTGCATTTAAGCCCCAAATTTAATGAATCGAACCTGCACGGCACGTTATACTCTCTACCATAGCTAAACCTGATCATGTTACGAAGACTCGCTTCAATACAAGCTAAAACAGAGTGAATGCCAAAGGGCCTAAGTAGGAACCGAACCGTTGATCTCATCATTAGACTATGTTTTTCTTGTTCCTCATACTGCGAACCGAGGTAGTAGGCAGAAAAATTTTGTCCGTTTTGCTCTACGGTGCACCGTTTTCGATATATTTAACATTTTGCATTTAAGCCCCAAATTTAATGAATCGAACTAGCATGACACGTTAGCCTCTAAGCTAAGAGTAGCAACTATCTTGCGCAAGCACCCTTAAACCGTCTCATAAGGAGTTATGTATAGCTGCCATCTTGTGTCCGCCATCTTGCGCAAGCATCCTTAGGGCGTCTCAAGCCATCTTGTCCAAGGACCCTTAAGCCGTCCCATAAGATCAGCCGCTATCTTGCGCAAGCATCCCTAGGGTATCTCATAAGGAGCCATGTATAACTGCCATCTTGCGCAAGCATCCCAAGGGCGTCTCATAAGAACCTGTGTATAGCAGCCATCTTGCGTAAGCACCCTTAAGGAGTCATGTATAGCCGCCATCTTATGCAATTAGCGTCGAGAGAGGGCTGCTGTAGAATTTTTCTTTTTAAATTATCCGCCACCACATTTCAAAGGTATCTAGCTAAAGATGGCAGCACTGCGGATGACAGGTGACGAATTTACATCTACTACGATAAAGAGGGCAGCACGGTGCTCTCTGTATTAAAGATGGCGGATGACAGCTGTCAAAAAAGCACATGGCTATGTTTACCAAACAAGAGCACGTGGAATTTGCCGCCATCACATTTCAAACTAAAGAGGGCAGCACAATGCTATGTTGATTAAAGATGGCGGATGGTAGCTGTCGAAAAAGCACGTGAGTTTGTTTCCAAACAAGAGCACGTGGAATTTTTCAATTTGCCGCCACCACATTTCAAAGGTATCTAGCTAAAGATGGCAGCACGGTGCTCTCTTGATTAAAGATGGCGGATGATAGCTAACAGAACTTTTCAAATTGTCCGCTACTACGTGCTTAAGGTAGTAGCCATAAAGAGGGCAGCACGGTGTTCTGTGGATTAAAGATGGCGGATGACAGGTGATGAAATTGCCCGCATGATAGTAGCACAGTGCTCTGTTGATTAAAGATGGCGGATGACAGCTGCACGTGGCTTTGTTTCCAAACAAGAGCACGTGGAATTTACCACCACCACATTTCAAACTAAAGAGGGCAGCACTGTGCTCTATAGATTAAAGATGGCAGATGACAGCTGTCAAAAAAGCACGTGAGTTTGTTTTCAAACAAGAGCATGTGGAATTTTTCAATTTGCCGCCACCACATAGAGGGCAGCACTGTTCTCTCTGGATTAAAGATGGCTGCTTGTCGAAAAGCATTTTTCAAATTATCCGCCACCACATTTCAAAGGTAAGTAGCTAAAGAGGGCAGCACTGTACTCTATAGATTAAAGATGGCGGATGACAGCTATCAAAAAAGCACGTAGCTGTCAAAAAGCACGTGGATTTGTTTATCTCGAGCTAGTGAGGTTATGTTGGTAGCACTAAGGTTTAGGCCCGTCAAGATGGCAGCACTGCCGATGACAGGTGACGAAAGAGGGCAGCACGGTGCTCTGTAGTTTAAAGATGGCGGATGACAGCTGTCAAAAAAGCACGTGGCTGTCAAAAAGCACGTGGCTTTGTTTATCTCGCGCTAGTTAGGTTAAGTTGGTACTACTGAGGTTTATTCCCGTCAAGATGGTAGTACTGAGGTTAGCGATGCGTTGTTGTCTGTCAAAAAGCACGTGGCTTTGTTTACAAATCTGTCAAAAAGCACGTGGCTGTCAAAAAACACGTGGCTTTGTTTACCTCATGCTAGTTAGGTTAAGTTGGCACTACTGAGGTTTAGGCCCGTCAAGATGGTAGTACTGAGGTTTGCGATGCGTTGTTGTCGATGAGAGCTGTCAAAAAGCACGTGGCTTTGTTTACAAATCTGTCAAAAAGCACGTGGCTGTCAAAAAACACGTGGCTTTGTTTATCTCGTGCTAGTTAGGTTAAGTTGGCACTACTGAGGGTTAGGCCCGTCAAGATGGCAGTACTGAGGTTAGCGATGCGTTGTTGTCGATGACAGCTGTCAAAAAGCACGTGGCTTTGTTTACAAATTCAAATTTCCCGCGGGAGGTGGAGGAGGCATCTGGGAGGCCTCTGGCTGAGGTGGAGGTGGAGGTGGCCACTGGGAGGCCTCTGGCTGAGGTGGAGGTGGAGGTGGCCACTGGGAGGCCTCTGGCTGAGGTGGAGGTGGAGGTGGCCACTGGGAGCCTGAGGTGGAGGTGGCCGCCGAATCCCTGTATTATACTACTACTATTATGGGGAAAAGGAGGTTAGATTGCATTGACTGATGACCTCCTGTTAAATTCTATACTCTCAACATCTGACGTGACTTATGACTGAACAAGAATTATCACTTAATTTAACCTTATTCTAACATTACAACGACGATTTAACCGAAAATTATTTTATTATTCAGAAGACTGGGTGGAAACGATAACTATGCACATCACCTGGGTTAACGTCCGACTCGTTGGCTGAATGGTCAGCGAACTGGCCTTCGGTTCAGAGGGTCCCGGGTTCGATTCCCGGCCGGGTCGGGGATTTTAACCTTCATTGGTTAATTCCTGTGGCCCGGGGGCTGGGTGTTTGTGATGTCCCCAACATCCCTGCAACTCACACACCACACATAACACTATCCTCCACCACAATAACACGCAGTTACCTACAAATGGCAGATGCCGCCCACCCTCATCGGAGGGTCTGCCTTACAAGGGCTGCACTCGGCTAGAAATAGCCACACGAAATTAACCTGGGTTAACATTGACTATACTCTAAGCATGTGGCCGTATAGTGTCCATAAATTATTATTGTAATTCAAATGTTGAAATACATTTCAACACGTGCTTCACTTTCATCGGAACGCATTGTTTCCCATTACTAATGCTTCCAAAAATTATATAATTTCACGCAGGCATACCATTTACCAGGTAAATACAACTACAGCTGAGCACAACTTCACATATTCCACATGATCAACCCTAACTTCATTTATCACTCACGACCATTATATTTCCATTTAACCCGATTTCTTTTTAATATTATTAGCATTGATTTTTAAGTCCACTATAGACGTCTGAAATAAATATTTCTGGAAGATGACACAATCTGCAATATTGTGTGGCAATGCGATATCCCACAATGTTCCAAAAGATTAAGAAATGTTTATTTTACATTGTCATTTAACCGGGATGGTAGTGCTTATTAAAGTCTTATTTTATAAATTGCACTGGGGTAATGACATTTTAGAAGGCAAACTACAGTACTTCTAGTCTAATAGAATCCAATATACACATGTTCACTCTCAAAGCTACTTGTACCTGGGTAAGAATGAAGTAAGCAAATATCTCAAAACTACTCATAACTAATAGAACTAATATTCTACTGAAGAAGATCGTTAAATTTCTTAAGTAGATGGATGAACAAATAATGTTTCAAAATAGTACTTATATTTTATGGTGAAAATCGATTCCCGTCTGCGGTCTGCTAGGTTCCTTTGCCCCTCATGTCCTTCCTTCAATGCTGGCGACGCTTACATGTTTAGTACCACATGTTCGTAGTTGATGGTGAATCCCACGTTGACTGAAGTGGTCCTCGTGGATTTACAGATAACATTATAAGGCTGGTACTGTTGTTCGATCCTGGGTCCGTAGTCCTCTTCTGAAAAAGTGAGTATAAGCTGAAACTGACAAATGAAAATTACGGAAAGTCCGTGCCAAACCAGAATAAATATTTCACATTTGACACGAAACTTAACTTGGCCCTCTTGGTGAATGTCTCAAAGAAAGACAGAATGATTAGGCAGTATCACTGGGGTTAAATATCCTTGCGGTTTGAGGTGTGGCTTTTAGAAACATTATGATTGGCATTTTTACTACACAATTATTTCTCATAATTGCTTCACTTACTTCAGAGAATGTATCGCGTTGCGCACACTCCATAGATATCAGTTTAGCCTTGAACAGGGCCAGCATATCACGTGATCTCTCTCTCACTCACACACACACACGCACTCTTTACCGTAGAGGATTAAAATGAAAATAAAACAAAATGACTTCAGCTCGCCACACACCTGGTTGAATGAGATAAGAGTCTGCTACCACAAATATCTTGAAAAAAACACATATTGTAGGAATGACACTGGCTGTTAACAGAATTATGTACGCGGAAAGCACAATTTTGACAGGGACAGTATTCACTATAACCCCTGATCGATTTCCACTGAGTATCCAACCAAGTTTAGAAGGAGTCAGCCCTAATGAATTAAAAAGGCGTATTGGAGCGGCATCATTGATTATCTTCCAATAATGGCCACCGCCCATGAGAATCTCGATGGGAAGGTTTTCGTGGTTGTCCCTTGGCAATTAGCGGGTGTGTCCCTGTACAGTGACATCCCGCGGTAAAGTTTGGTGATACATGAAAGAATGAGTGCTTTCAAAGACAGTAAGTTGTGGAATTTGCCCAGATACCCTTAAGCTTCAAGCGAACGTGTCTTCGAGGGAATGTGGAGACCGATGGCATTTCAAAGGCACTGACAGATAGACACCGACTGTCTAAGATTTCTAATTTCAGCGCATCTATTAGTGACCTTGTGACAAAGATGGACTGACTACCACCGTCTAATACACATCTTGTCGTTTAGATAGACCTGTTGGACCTGTAACCCACACACGTGCAGTTTGAAGATGAGTAAAATCGGAAGGTGCAATACCCATCTTGCCGATAGACGTTGTTAACTTCTGACATATCGGTTTTGGTGTTGTTTATGTTACAGCATATGGATACATGATGACCAATCTTGCATTTGGCACAGTAGTCCCTTCCTTTCTTTCTACACTTAGCAGCACTGTGACCCCGAATTAGGCATAGGTAGCAACGCCTTTTTCCCTTAGTTTTCCCTTACGACTGCGAACATCAGCAACAACGTTGCAGTCTTGATTCAGAAGGAATTCACTGATATATTATTTCTTCGTAACCCCTTTACAAATTTGCAAATTTGCGCACTAGGTGTCAGATCAAGAACATGAATCTTCTGTACAATTACGGCAACTTCTACATCCTAACCATCAATTTTGTGATGTCACCTTCGGATAAATTTTCTCTCTTAACGTAGATTATCTATCTCCGACAGATGTCCTCGGAGAAGGCACGAAGTAATTTCGGGGCTACTTTAAGGCCGAAGGCATTAACGTCTTTTCCCAAGAATTGGAGGCCTTGTATACGACTATTCCATTCAATTAGTGTCGTGTTGAGAGTTTCTGGAGAGACGAACTTAACAAACATGAAAAATTCCAGGTAATATATGTGAGCTTGTATCATGTAGTTTCTCTTCCCATATCGCGTGCGTAAAATCCTTTTTGGATCCTCGTAAGCCGATGCCGTAACGGCAGTTCCATCTACCAGTAACCTAACTTCTGACAAGCACCATCATCGTCTTCCTCAAGATAGCCCCTAAGAAACACATGTGGTACATTAACCGTAGAAAGGGATGGGTTCCGATCAATTGACGTTTCAAATTGCTCCCAAAAAGGTTCCCAGCTATCAACATCCCCTGAAAATTGTTCCAACTTGATGGGAGGTAATTTAGTGTACAAATGATGATGCAGTAGGCATCTCATCGTGAGCCTCATTTACTGTTAAATTTTCAGTTGCATTAGAAAGCACGTTATCGATACCTCGTGTAGCTCTCCGGATCGCGCGTTTAGCAAAGGAACGCAAAGTCATCTTCATACAAGCCATGAAGGCCCTTGGAGGGGTGGAAGGTAAAGGCTTCCACTATCCGTAACCTCGGCACTTGACGGGGTAGAGTGGTTAGCTCTACGCCCAGCCGCCTTTGCCCCCAGGAATTAACCTGGCACTCACTTCTGGTGTAGGCTGAGTGAACCTCAGGGCCATGTGCACCTCCGGAAGCGGAAATCTCGTTTATTAAATTTTACGACTTCCTGACGGGGATTCGAACCCACGTCCTTCCGGGCGAACCGAGCACGCCTTTACCGCCTCGGCCAGGCAGCCCCTTCGCGCGTTTAGCATTCTCGATATATTCTTCACAAGTCGATATAGCCGTCTCGCATTCATCGTCTATGATTTGGTCGTGAATTATGACGTCTAAGTTCAATATGCGGTCTGAGGCCTCTTCAATGCGGCCTTGTATAATTGGTATTCGTCTAGGGCAGGGATGGCAAACCTTTCCCAACTACTGTGTCAGTTAAGGTCTTGTTTGTCACATTTTACTGTCTACTGTGGCGTCGGTTATTATGATTTCGTTTAGGTATTAGATAGCATTACATACGAATACATTCGACTGATTGTTTCATGTTTCATGTTTATTTTGCAAACATTACTGAAATTACACTTTAAAAAACTGGTATAATTTAGGAATAAGATATATTTTCGATTTAACATAATACAATTTGTAATAATATCTCTAAAGAATTAATTGTTATATATTTCTATATTAAAGATTGTGGTGATTATTGTTACAACTAGGCAACCAATCTCTATATAACACTAATCAAAGGGAAAATAATAGGAGGGATCCGACACTTGGAAAATGAAGATATCGGTCAAAGAAAGATAAGAGTCACGAAGGACGTGAAAATTAAAGACTCCCTAGGCCTCGGGAACCTTACACAGTCGGGGTAGGAAGAGAACAAGAGTTGGCTAAGGGAGGTCGGATATGATATATGAAAGTGAGGAGCCTGGCACAAGTCAAGATTCAGCTAAGGGCCTCGTGGTCGCCAACCCACGCTCATAATTTTCAGAGCCCCTGGCCCCCTTTTACTCGCCTCTTACGACAGGGGGTATTATTCTACCGCCCCAACCCACAGGGGATTTCGTTATTAAAGCGTAATGCTGAAATTTGCTATGTTGTAACATTTTCCACCTATTTATTACACGGTAAGAATATTAAGATATGTAGTGTGGCGCGTCACAGGTTCGCCATCCCTGGTCTAGGTGGGTCTCCTCCTTGAATGAATTAATCGTATTAGCAAAACGGGTAATAAATCCCATGTCTCTGGTGCGTTTTCTCTTCAACTTATGCAACTTCTGTACATCAACCATCATGGACTGATACGAGATCATTCGTATTCGTGAGATAGAGGAAAATGGCTCTATTACTACGTAGTATGTGTGGCACATTAGTACTACGTCAAGGATGGCACAGAGTAACCAATGAGCTCACAATCTATGATCGGGAAAAGTGACGTCATAGTGGTGTGAAGAACACCAGCGCGTAATAACCAAAAAGAGCGTGCATGCGATGGATATCTCGTGCTATTCAAACTAGTACATAATTCCCCCTCTACTTCAATGTTGAGCATTAGTGGATGTACAATTGTACAGGAAATAAAATGATAGTGAAAATTAAACAGCTTACAGTATCTGCCGTCTTCTGGGACGATTTGCTACAAGGTCGAGATGTCGGATTTAAAACATACTCATGTCTTCTTACTGAAAACATTGGTTCACATGCGATGTGATTATTATGAAGCAGCACAGTTCATAACACAATAGGCACACATACTCTACCAATTATGCCTTTCTGCCCCGGTTTCCGGCACCAGATGTTGGGTAATGGCGTACACGAACAGTTTAATAGCCCATATTGTTTAACATAGTTTATTGTTGTCAGCAGCAAAGAAGCTATATTGTGATATTCTAAATACAAGGAATATTTACAGAAATATAGAACATATGAATAAATGTGGCGAGGCCCAATCGAATTATAAAGATATTGGTTAATACTCTACTGTTAATATTATAATTATCATCGCCATCATCATTAAGGCCTATCATATAGCATGATTTTTCATGACACAGGATAATTATCAGATTTGCGGGCGAGTACGTCATTTGTTGGAGACAGAGTGTAGAAAAATTAAAAAATTAAAGTAATCTGTCATGTGGAAAGTTATAAAATAGAGTGCCTCTCCCAAAATTACTAATCCATTCCAAGATATTGATTATAAATTAAATAACTTCATAATGTCTCAGCGAAACACGCTGTTTGTACATCACTCTTAGCTACAAAGATATATCTCCATTCACGTTCGAATATACATAATTGCTTCTGCTTTCGGAGTGAACAACTGGAAGAATTGCGTCATTTCTCATTTTCTAAAAGCACTCAAGCCAGTTCATTTCACTGTCTCAGCTACTATAATCATTTTGTCGTGTTCATACATGACGCTCTATGACCGTTGCTGAATTTGGTGACAAATCTACTACTGTATAATACGAGGGTTGCTGGTATTAACAGTGGTGATCGTATAGTTCATGATTAATTTAGTTTGAACATCACGTACCATTTACTTGTGAAGTCACCCAGCAACTTTCGAGTTTTCTATGTGCCAGTGTTCTGCGGTCGGAATCTGTCTCCTTCAGTTGTTGATTGCTTATATCTACTTCTGGTTTGATTGTATCCAATCAACATCGTCTATGGCGATGGCATGTTCTTGTTCCACTCACCATCCAAAAGAAACATCGCCTGGAAAAATCTGACCTGTTAACAGTCACAGGATCTTAGATTCAGGACATGTGTGCCACCTCCTAACCTTGTGCTGAACGCGTTCTGATATATGCGATACTGATAATATAACTTTTAGCCGGGCGTTGAAGAGGACGTGAGGGATACAAGTATAAGTAAACTGTACTTATAGCAGACGACCCGACATCACAAACATTTGAAGTCACAACGTGACAAACATTTCCATTTCCAGTATTGATGTCCAGAATCGAAAACGGATCTAAGGTTATCCTTATTCCAGACAGACCAGTCATATCGATAGATCATATCAACTATGGACCTGCATTCTTCGCTTAAACCCATCTTCTATATATCGAATATCTTAGGCATTGCACCTTTCGCTGTTGTGAGGGAAGAAGTCGGCCTTAAGATCAATCGTCATTGGCGTACTACCTTGCACTCCGGGATGGTGTTTCTGTTTGTTATGTCAAACTTAGTCTGGGAGACAATCGTCCTTGGGAAGGAATTCCTGACATGCGCGACCGCCTCATCTTCATATATCTCAATATACAGCTTCGTAATCTCAACCTATTTGACAGTGATCTTTGGGATCATCTTCAATGTAACAAGGAATGTCAAGTTAATTAAAGAAATGTTCGAAGTATTATCAGAAATCGATTCAGTATTGAAGTTCCGTAAAGATCTCTTCCATAAAAGGCTATTTTATGTGTCATTAATTGGTATAGGAATGTTCTTCCTCGATTGTATTATAATCGCAATCTGTGACTTGTTGTTCACCAATGACTATAATTTCATATTTTTTTGCTGGGTATATTTTGTATCGTGCATTATTGTGCTTCAGTATGTCAGTGTTGTGCTTGTTATTAAGCAGCGGTTCACTTCGTTCAACGCCGAGATAACTCAATTGTTCAGTGAAAGTCGTTTATCCAGCACAAATAATTCGTGTTCCGAAATACTGCTGCGACTAGAGCCTTCAAGACTGAGACACTCACTCGGTACAGAGAGGTGTTTTACTACTGTAGTACGCTACCCAATGTCTCCAGAGATCCTGAAGGAACTGTGTCTCACCCACATGAACTTGTGCCATCTGGGACAACTAGCTAACCGCACATTTGGAATTGTTCTCGTACTATTAATAATAAACATCGTGGTGGGTATTGTAGGTAACGTGTTCTACCTGCTTCAGGTCGTCTGTGTGATCGAACCTTTCACCGTCTACGTCATAGCTGTGGTGTTAATGCGGCTTGCTCTAAATGTCACACAATTGGTGCTCATAGTCGAGGCGAGCTACAGTGCAGCGGAAGAATCAGCTCGAACCAGCGCCCTTGTCAGTAGATTACAAGTACTCCAACCGAACAACGAAACACTGGATAAGTTGTCACGCCAGCTGTTGCACGTCAAACTGGAACTGAAGGCCGCCGGTTACTTCTCCTTGGATCGTTCACTGTTTGTCACGGTGATGGGCACCTCTGTCACCTACTTGATAATACTATTGCAGTTTCTGATATCTGGGTATTAGGTGACGGTGATGTGGTGTTATTAAGTGACATGAACACATTATATTCTTCAGACAGCCGATTTATGAACTACCTGAAAAAAGAAAGCATTGATCACAGAAATATTCCTGAAAAAAGAAACCAATTAATTGAAATAGAATTACACGTTTCGTTCTTGAAATAACATCTTATGATTATATCGAGTCACACTCAACAATATTTAGAAATGTATAAACACTCGTGTTTATTTCTTTGCATGTATTTTAAAAACTTGACATTTTGAACTTATGCAATGAACTCCCTCGAATCTCCCCACTCTAGTGTAAAACTTAATGCAACTTGTTTCAATACCGATACTCGGTTGTTGGCGTGATTCCAGCTGGCTAGACAGTCCGTTAACCTTCCCCAGGCCATGCACCCCGCCTAGGCTAGATCACCGACATGCTGTTCTTAACTTTGGATGTTTTACTTCTAGTTCTCCCCTGATTATTGTCATTATTATTATCATTATATTTACCAATATTATAGTATTAAAATTATTTTTAAAACTATTCATGAGTCCTTAATGATAATTGAATGGGGTGCCAATTATACTGGTAATTTTCCGTAGCGTGTTTTCCAAATTACACAAACTAATTTTAGAGCTATATTTCCAGTTTATCACTATTATTATTTTCATTATGACAGGGAATCTGCCACCTGGGTGACTGCCCTAAATGCAGATCAGTAGTGAGTGGTTGATACCGAGGGAAAAGTTGTTCGCCATACTGGAGGACTTTGGATTAAGGGTAGAATAATAAAATCAATCAAAGCGTTTCTTTGGACAATTGGGGTGCAGTGAGAATTGATGGTAGAGTGAATTCTTGGTTCACGTCACTTACAGTGGTTAGATAAGGCTTTAATCTTGCACCTTTGTTGTTCGTAGTTTACATGGATCATCTGCTGAAAGGTATAAAGTGGCAGGGAGGGATTCAGTTAGATGGAAATATAGTAAGCAGTCTGGCCTATGCTGATGGCTTGGTCTTAATGGCAGATTGTGCCGAAAGCATGCAGTCTAATATCTTGGAACTTTAAAATAGGTGCGATGAGTATGGTTTGAAAATTAGCCTTTCGAAAAATAATTTTATGCCAGTATGTAAGAAATCCAAGAGAACTTAATGTCATATTGGTGGAACAGGTAGATAATTTCAAGTATTTAGGATGTGTGTTCTCCCAGAATGGTAATATACACTCATGTCTATAAAAACCAGAACACCTTGAAGGACTAGAGAGAGGAAGTTCATATTCACAGGACGTCTGCATTAGTATGTTCTTAAAAAATGATGTTGGTTAGCTGTTTTTTGGTGTAAATTCGATTCCTTTTTAATAATTAACGATTTGTTTTTATTTTCTAAGTATGTAATGTTTAGGGAAGTTTTCGATCTTAAAACTTAGAGCCAGAAAAGCTGGCGCCCTCAAGTTTTCCAGAAAAGTGAAAAATTTAAAACATTATCCGAGATTACAGGCTGTGGGGTTTCATATTTGGGGCTCAACATAAGTACGCAATTATAAGCACTTTTTTCCTCCAATCGGATCCTTTTCTTCTAAGCGGTAACCTATATATTTTGTGGAGTGTTATGTTTTATGAAAGTCCATATTTATTTTTAACATCAAACCCTGAGAAAGAGTTGAGGGTCATTTTCGAGATATTGAGGAGAATAAATGGAAGTCGATGTATATACAAACTGGAGTAACAAAACCTAAGGGGGCGTTGATGTTAGAGCTTAATTTGGACATTCAGAAAACTTTTAAGTCCATGAAAAGCATAGGTAATTGCTTTAGAAAAATAGTATATCCAACTGGGTGAAATAAATGCTCTCATAAAAAATCTATGTATAGAATATTTCTGTCACTCTTATCTCTGGTTTCTTGTCAAGTCTTACGGGGTTGAAATGCTTGCTGTGAAGTTTTAGCCTTGATGCACATGGCTCAATTTATTGTCCGAGCTCTTGGCATCATATCCACAAGAATCACCCCATCAATATCCCGAAGTAGTGCAGCTATACTTGGCGACATCCTTTAAAGACGCCTGGTTGCGCAGAGATAGAGCTAGGAATATACAATGGGCCCTAGGAAAGTTTTGAAATACGCAAAAATGGTTGGCTGGACACCCCTGTTATGGCGAGGGATGAAAATAGGGATGAAAACAGCAAGGCTCGACCTTCACACCAGTTATTACCAAGCAGTGGGATTGAAAGCAAGTTAAGATGTCTAAAGGTGAATATCTCGCAGTTATCCGCTACAATTTTGCTCGTGGATTATCTGTTGACCAGTGCCTGGGGGAAATGACTCCTGTGCTGGAAAAAGACTGTCCACATCGGACAACAATTTTCCGCTGCTACAAAGAGTTCCAGAGAGGAAATTTTGGAGTTGAAGACGATCCTCGTTCTCTGCGAATGTCTAAATCAGTGACTGAGGAAAACATTGAAGCTGTGAGGAAAATGTTGCAGCAAGAGAGGCAGTTGACATACCGGCAGGTAGAAGAGACCCTCCACATCCCTGCACCAGCTATTCATTCAATGTACACAACCATCTCCATGTCAGAAATGTTTGTTCCCTTTGGGTGCCCCATTCACTTTCAGAGGAACAAAGGGTACATCGAACGAAATGGTGCCGAGAAATGCTAAAACAGTTTGAAAATGGGACTTGGCGTAAAGTCAGTAGCATCGTTACAGATGACGAAACTTGGCTTTATTATTACGGTGTCCCAACGAAATCCCAGAACAAGGTGTGGCTGTTTGAAGATGAGGGTACTCCTGTGACTGCGCGAAAGTCAAGGTCAGTGAAGGAAAGGATGATTGCAGTATTCTTCACTAAACGGGGCATACTGACTCGGGTTGTGCTAGAAACACAAAGGACAGTTAGTGCGAAGTGGTACAGTGAGACTTGTCTGCCTCAGGTTATCCAGGCTCTCAAGCAGTCCCGTCCAAGGTCACGGCTCAACACTTAGCTCTTGCATCACGACAATGTTCCAACACATCGTGCTAATGTAACAATGGATTTCCTTGCCAGATCAAGGTTGACTGTGCTTGATCACCCTCCATACAGTCCTGATCTTGCCCCATGTGAATTCGCACTCTTCCCAGAAGTGAAGATGAAGCTTAAAGGGCGGCGTTTTGCATCCGACGAGGAGCTTCTGGCAGCATGGGATCAAGAGTGTGAAAATGTAACCGAAGAAAAGTGGCAGATTTGGTTCTGTAACTGGTTTCGACGTATGGAGAAGTGTGGTGGAAATTATTTTGAAAAAGTCTAAAGCGTTCACTCACATTGCAAAACTTTCCTAGTGCCCTTTCTAAAACATCGATGTCCAGTCAGTTGCTCCTTCATGTCATTGTGGTATGAAGAGAGTTCCACAGCATTGCGTATAATGCTGTGTATCACTTACCAGTCGTTACACGCAAATCATGTAACATCCCTCTTTGTGGACTGGATACGAGCTTCGCACGGTTCGTATAATGAGAAAAAAATCCGTACTATTAAGGAACAGAACAGTACCAGCCACTGTTAAACAAATCGCATCTATTCTACAAAGTTGATGGTGGTACAGTTGGCACTACCGCGGTTTAATTGTGATTTTGTTTTTAGACCTTGACTGACGGTCATTTACACTGTCTTCAGTAAAATATCACATAGAAGGTTATAGGAATCACTCAGATACTGAAACACTAGCATAAATAAATCTCCAGAAAAAAGCGAATGCTCATATGTGGACATTATTATGTCGGGATTATTTTTGGACGTTTACGGCCATTAGAGACCAAAATAAGCAACACTTACACATATTTAGAAGCTTTCTTTGCAGCCCAGTATCGTTGCATTCTCTCGCTGGCAGTTTGCCTCCTTTCTGCTGTCCATTCGCTGTTCTGTTGTTCTTCTTCAGGAAAGTCCTTATAGTTATTGACCTGGTGTCGGCACTTGGTTATGTTAACAATGTCTTCACGATTTGGTCCAATACTTTTCAGACCTTTCCTGATCTCCCTGATCCAGTTATCACGTGTGTTAGGTCTTCTATCGAGTGTGGTAAAAATTCTCTTCTAATCATTATAAAATATCAAAGCCATTTTCTTGACATTGCTGATATAGTTATTTTATTATTATTGATTATATACAGTCGTATCAGCACACACTGTATTAAAACATAACCGGTTTTCGGACACTAAGGTCCATCATCAGTGTTAATATTTCACATAAGTGTGTCGTACTAGCCGACCAACAGCCTTAGCCAGCCTTTCCTATGTTGATGTCAACAGGGCTAGAATTTAAACTCATTTTAACTCATTTTGACGACACACATATGTGAAATAAATTTAAAATTTTAACACTGATGATGGACCTTAGTGTCCGAAAAACGGTAATGTTTTAATAAAGTGTGTGCTGATACGACTGTATATAATCAATAATAATAATAAAATTATCTTAGTCAAGCGCTTGTCATCCATTCCAAAGGGTGGCCATAGAACTTGAGTCGTCGCTTCTTGATGGATTTCCATCAGTCGTTATTTATTTAATTCATCATCATCATCATCATCATCATCATCATCTGTTTACCCTCCAGGTTCGGCTTTTCCCTCAGACTCAGCGAGGAATCCCACCTCTACCGCCTCAAGGGCAGTGTCCTGGAGCTTCAGACTCTTGGTCGGGGGATACAACTGGGAAGTATGACCAGTACCTCGCCCAGGCGGCCTCACCTGCTATGGTGAACAGGGGCCTTGGAGGGGGATGGGAAGATTGGAAGGGATAGACAAGGAAGAGGGAAGGAAGCAGCCGTGGCCTTACGTTAGGTACCATCCCGGCATTCGCCTGGAGGTGAAGTGGGAAACCACGGAAAACCACTTCGAGGATGGCTGAGGTGGGAATCGAACCCACATCTACTCAGTTGACCTCCCGAGGCTGAGTGGACCCCGTTCCAGCCCTCGTACCACTTTTTCAAATTTCGTGGCAGAGCCGGGAATCGAACCCGGACCTCCGGGGGAGGCAGCTAATCACGCTAACCACTACACCACAGAGGCGGACATTTATTTAATTAATTATTAAATACAGCCGATGGGGGCCATTTTACACGAATTATATAACAAAGTTCAATAAGTACAATAATATAACAGTTGGTATACACAACAATATTAAGTAAAACATTAAATAAATGACAACAACAATTTAACAAGAATGGCACGATAACTGGCAAAGGTCGTTTACAGAGATAGCGACAAGAAAGGTCATGGGTTGGAAGGACGGGAGAAAATGGAAACATAGGAACATTTCAGTTTTGTGTTTGAAGGGTGCGAATATGTCAATTTCAGGTAATGAGGTACCAAGAGTAAGGAGAGGGTGGAAGGTAGAGCATTGGTGTAAGGTTGGGCGCGGATGGGACACATGATGACGAAGACCGCTGCGTATAGGGCAGAGTGGTTAGCTGTAGGGACCTATGAAGAGTATTGTATTTGTATAGCTATTGATTATTTAATGAAGGTAAGTATATAGCTGTTATCATTGCTTTTATTACCAATGACAGAGTTATATTTTAAGTATTTTAAAAAATAAAAAATAAAATACATGTGTTGTCACATTAATCTTATATACATTCAAAGACCATAGGGATTTGTGTCCGTTTTTAATGTAGAGTATTTTTAAACTTGCTTTATGTCGCATCGACACAGCTAGTCATATGGTGACAATAGGATAGGAAATGGTGAGGAGTGTGAAGGAAGGGGCCGTGGCTTTAATTTGGGTACACCCCCGCATTAGCAGGTTTGAAAATCAGAAATCACGGAAACCACCTTCTGGGCTACCGACAGTGGGGTTCGACTCACTGCATCGTTTCTTATCCGTCGCTTATAACCCCAATCCCATTTTCGTTTCAGATGCCTTCAGATTTTGAATTGTTTAATTGTATTTATTAATTTGTTACATTACATTTATTTCGTGCGCATAATATGCAAAGAATTATTAAACTAGTAATCTAATATATCATGAATATCCATCAAATACAAAGTCACGCATTAAAGAAGAAAAACTTCGTCCAGCTCTTTACTGGGTGGTAGTGGATGTGACATTACCACGCATTAGAGCTACGCTGATACGCTGAATAAGATAAGCAGATGATCGCTTGTCGCAGGAAATCCGAGAATTCCGTTGGAGAACCTCTTTGATAAAATTGAGGCCCTCATTACCCCCAGATACCGCTCGATTCAATGGCTACCGGCACGAAAAAGAATTTGTCCAACAAATCGCTGTATTTTCTTCTTTTAGCATTTTCCCTATACACGGCTGCACGTCCAGCACTCAATGACGAAAGGGGAAGATTGGACTGGGAGCACGTGTCTGCACAGATAAAATCCCACAAGAGAGATTTAACCCTTTTTCATGGCACAAGTGTCATTCCGTCCGGCCTTTAACTCTCTGAACGGCAGCAGCCAATGGGCTCTCGTACGGAAGGAAATTCTGCTAAAATCAGAGCCCGCAAATGACATCGTTCACTTATTTATTTCCGTGGTTTCACATTTCCACATCAGACGCCCTAATTAAAGCCACGACCGATTCCTTACCACTCCTAGCCCTTTCCTATGCTATCGTCGCCATAAAACCTATTGGTGTTGATGCGTGTAAAGAAAAATTGTAAATATAAAAACAAAATTGTTGATCACCGGTAGTGTATAGGCCGCCTGAGGGTGTTCAAACCTAGGAAACGTAGTTGGAAATTTTAAGTCCGGGAAAAATGTCCAGTCGACACCCAGTGTGCGATGGCATCATATAGAACACCCCTGGCAACATATTTGGTGTTTACACTGCAAAATTATTTTACATGGCGGTATAATTGCTATAAAGCCTGTTATTCTTTCCAGCCATACCTTCACCTGCATTTTAAATATAACAACTTATTTTACTTCCAATTGTACTTACAAGTAGGGTTTTAAAACTACAGTAATCTTGTAAATAATTTGCTTAACTTAGTAAATAAAGTATATTTAAAAAGCTAATTTACATCAAATTACTGCTCAATTGTTAAACATCATTTCTAGTGCAAGATTTGTACTTCTGTACGTCCGTTTCCTGCATTGCTTCTTAAAGTGCAATACATTTGACATGCTCCTAATTTCAGCAGGTAGAGAGTTCCTGGTAAGACTTGTGCAAACAACGAATGAGCAACTGTAACCAGCTGATCGGTGAATGGTTAGTTAGTTAGTTAGTTAGTTAGGTAGTATTTATTTATTTATTTATTTATTTATTTATTTATTTATTTATTTATTTATGTATTTATTTATTTATTTATTTATTTTGAGCATAATAGGCCATGAGTCTCAAATACAATGTTCACAACAGTTGTTACTTAGATGTACAAAAATTACTTCCAGTGACACACAAGTCGGATTTTTAAAACGTGAAAAATAGTATCACTAATATCACATTACAGTACTAATTAATACTAATTACGATTTAATAGAATACATAAAACAATTATCAGAACAGGGTATTTCTCTAGCGATCTCATAAATTGAATAATTGATTTACAATGTTCAAGTTTCTAAATGTCTTCATACCTATTATGTTGAGAAGTACAGTGTTACATTACGAAATGAATGCATCTTCTGTCATAATATAAAATGGGATGTGGACAAACCGTCCTCTATTGAAAGTTCCATGGTCTTAATAGAGCACAGATTGATGATACCTAGAAAAGAACGGGGAAAGAAAGAGTTAATCCAGACAATTTAACATGAAGCAATATCGTAAATAACACCACATAATGGGGAATCAAAAATATTAAATGCTGTAAATGCAGGAAGAAGGGAAATATCTTCGCTCGAAAACATACAAGATTGGACATCAATGACAACAGCTCGTGAGCTCCTTCCTGCAGCATTTGACCAAAAAATAATTCCGACAGGCGAGTTCCCTCTGTGGATCAGTGGACCGAGCAAACTACCACGCGGTTTGGGTCACGCGACTGTGAGCTATTATGGAAATAGTGGGTTCGAACCCCACTGTCGGCAGCCCAGAAGATGGATTCCCGTGGTTTCACATTTTCACACCAGACACCGTAATTAAGGCCACGCTACTTTCTTCCCACTCCTAGCCCTTTTCTAACCCATTGTTGCCACAAGGTCCATTGGTGTCCATGTGACATACATCAGAATTGTAAAAAAAAAAAAAAAATCGATCACTGGTAGTGATCACGGAATAGGGTGTTCAAACCCGGGAAAGGTAGTCGCAATTTTTAAGTGTGGGAAAAATGTCCAGTCACCACTCAGCGTACGATGGCATAACGTAGAACATCTCTGACGACACATTTGGTGTTTAACCGACAAAATTAAATCTCAGCCGTAGATCGCGAAACAAATGTCCGGTTTACTCCGGTGGAGCGGAACATTCCAACTGGCACGCAGGCAGAGTAGAGGGGATCAAACCGAAATGCTTGCTGCTAATTATCCTATATTGTGATATTCAACATTCAGTAGTGGATAAACAGTGATTAAATTTTAATTAGTGCCTTTACATATTGCACTTCACCTTCATCCACCATAAAATTATGTTCATATTAATATTCATCTAATTTTATTACCCCGTTTAGTGTTTTACACGTGCTGGATATCAATTCGAATAGAATTTGCTTCAAACACTGGTTCTGACTGCCTGAGAAGTTCACACTGTAGCAGTAATCTTGTTAGCGGATGAGGTTCGTGTGACAAATAGTTGGCTACAGTTTGTCTCTATCCGCTGCTCTCAGACTGACGATAACTGAGAGATATCGTCTTGTGTACTCTCTTATATTACATTAAAATGCAGCAAATGGAAACTCAGCAATCAGTTTAGGAACGACCACACTACTAGCCTTGTATTGTACGTAATTTAGAAGCGAGAATATTTCAGTGACGTTGTCTGTATAAATTCAAGCCGTGTGATTCACTGAATGGAAATTTATGCCTTTGTAGTTTATATTAATCACAAAAATATAAACAACAGATAATCAAATTAAACGCTACAAAAACACGGTAGACAATATAATTTGATGACGACAAGAGAATTGCTGAGAGTTTTGCGACTCATATTTCCTCCGCCTATTGCTCAGAACTGTGAAAAGTATGACGCTTTAGCAAATGAGAACCAGGATATACATGGAAAGTTGTATTTTTATTAAATAAATTACCGTATTAGACCTAAAAAATGCTATATCTAATTCCGAAAGATCTGAAGGTGCTGGCCTTATTCTGACACACATAATAAAGGGTTTGGTAATGTATTATCTTACTCGTTATCAATTATATTCAATCTTTGCCTTCGTGCTCGAGTATTTCCAGCCAGATGGAAAATTACGAAAGTAAGTCAAATTTACAATTCTGGGGACCGAACATTTTTAAGAAATTATAGGCCTGTTGCAATAACCGCAGCTATTGCGAAAGTAATTGAGCAAATTTTATAGCATCCCACCTTTCTGCACGTTTCATTTGTCCATAAATAGCTCTCAGAATGGTTTTATGCCCTCATGATCTACCGCAACAAATTTAATGGAATTCACTCATAGAACATCAATCACTATGGATGATAGTACATAACAACGAGGATATAGATCCGAAATTTTATGTCTTTTATTTTCAAAAATTACTGTATTAGATGTTAAGAAAAGCTATATCTAAAACGAATCCCAACAGATCTGCAGGTTATTGATTAGTGTATAGTACTTACTGATTATAGAAACAAGTTTGATACTGTGGATCCTGATATACTTTTAAGGAAATTAGTCTATTACGGATTTTCTAAAAGTATTTTGAACTTGTATATATTATATTTCGACAATCGCCAGCAATATGTTTCCTAAATGAGATACGATACGTCCACGTACTATACGCGATCTCGTGTTCCCAGAGTTGAAACCTCGGCCCTTTGTTATTTTTATTACTAATCAGTGACCTCTCACTGTGTACAACTCAGTTAAGCATTGCACTTTTCTCCGGTTGTTTAAATATTTTAGTATAATTCATTCAATACAAGAATGTAAAAAAAATTATAGGGAAACGATAGTGTTTTAAAATGGAGTATAATAATTCCTCTGCACCTCAGCATTTGTAAATGCCCTGCGTTGTTTTGGAGAACTCAGTTTTGGTCAGATTACATAACCAAAAATCGGTGCATAATATTAGGATTTACAGAATCTGAACAATGAAAAATCAGATAAGTGAACGAGTGCTGGGTTTATTTAGTTAACCTAATCATGATTAAAACGATCCTATACTTATTGTTACAATTACTTCAGTAATTTATAAGTAGCTGTGTTATCACTGAAATAACCGATAGCAAGAATTATTATTTAGCGGAGCGTTGTGAATAAAAGTCACTCTAAGAGGAGCTATGTACCATTTCATTAAGAAAGTAGTATGAGTAAGGAAGACGGCAAGGACGAATTGACGACCTCACTTGAGACTCAAACCTGAAAGTAGGAGAGAGGTAAGGGACAGGAAAAAGAACCGGAATGGCTGAGACCGCATGTAAATGGAAACGAATGTGAAGAGAATTCCCTTGGGTGGAACGGACCGAGAAATTTAAGACTGCTTGCAGTACGATCTGATCAGACGAGAGAGGTGTGTAAGTGAAGAAGACTTCAAGTCAGCCGCTCGCAAATCCTTCTCTCTCTTTCTCTGTTCCGTGCACTCAGTTAATGAATCGCAAGTATCGCCCACTTAATGCTTTTAAAAAAGCTACTGAGATTCGAACCTATGTTCCAGTTTAGCGTGACTGAGTGAGACTTGAATACGTACCCTTCGTATACTTGTTCCGTTTAAGAATCTGGAACCTTGACTTCAAAAAGAACTGTATGAGAATATACACACAGTGTTGGTAGTGGCTTTAATCAGAATGTGTGTTGTGGAGATTGAATATGAAATTACAATTGGCTTTACTTTACAGCGAACCTGCTCGGCTGAATGAGTATGAAAAACAGTATTTATTTATTTATTTATTTATTTATTTATTTATTTATTTATTTATTTATTTATCCCGGCTGGTGGCCATGATCGTTAAGGCGTTGAATTCTAAACGGTTTGACACCGAGGTTAGCCGGTTCGAGTCCCGTTGCTCAAAAAAAAAAATTCATCTTCATTTTTTTGCTAGGGGCTTTACGTCGCACCGACACAGATAGGTCTTATGGCGACGATAGGATAGGAAAGGCCTAGGAGTTGGAAGGAAGCGGCCGTGGCCTTAATTAAGGTACAGCCCCAGCATTTGCCTGGTGTGAAAATGGGAAACCACGGAAAACCATCTTCAGGGCTGCCGATAGTGGGATTCGAACCTACTATCTCCCGGATGCAAGCTCACAGCCGCGCGCCTCTACGCGCACGGCCAACTCGCCCGGTAATTTCATCTTCAGAATGTTGGCCAGTAGAGTAGGCGAGGTGGTGGTATGCAATTTCTAATCACTAGATTGCGTGCCAAAAACCTGGATTAAATTTCAAACCTCTCCGAAGTGCTCATATGGAGTGAGGGCATATGACATTGTTGATGGTGATCCATCCGTCGGATGGAGATATTAACCCTTGAGCAGACCCCTTGGTGCTATTCGACAGGAGTAGGCTATGTGCCAGGACCGATTTTCGCCCTCTCCCTACCTAGTATCATATATCACGTCATTCATTTCATCTCATTAACTTCTCTGATGAGGTTGACGTCAGGAAGGGCATCCGGTTCACGCCACGACAGATTTATCTCACCTCATACCCGATCCCGCAGAGAAACAGGACAAGGGTTTATTTATTTATTTATTTATTTATTTATTTATTTATTTATTTATTTATTTATTTATTTATTTATTTATTTATTTATTTATTTATTTATTTATTATTTATTTATTACGTTAGCGGTGGCGAAGTTAGGGCTCGTGGACCTTTCTTTCACTTAAACACGTAAATTACAGGATAATATATATACTGTAAATAAAGTCGTAACGACCGTGTGTCTGTACATTGACTATTTTGGCGGAATTTTCATTCGGTTATCCGCTTCAAGTGTAATAACGACCATTTGCATATTTTTTTGCTCTGGTCTCTTTTCGTTTGTTTTCTGAGTTCTTGTAACGTGAAAACTACTGGATATATTTCTACCAAACTTCATATTTAGAATCCACCTTTCCTTGGGTAGATTTAATGGATAATATTGTTTTTAAAGCCCTGAATTGATTGGGGGTATATACGAAACTGAAACCGTGATTTTGCACTCCCACAAAATATACACAACCAAACTTAAAGAAAATCAATTTCTAAAACATTTTCGCATGTGCATCATTTCGATACGAGGATTAATAAGGGAGATATCATTAACGGACTGTTTTTCAGTCTAAGTTCGAGCAGATATATTTTAGGGGTTTTTTCGGTCGATTTGCCTTCTCGTCCGTTTGTTTGAGATTTTATAACTGGGAAACTACTCTATACATTTATACCAAAGTTTATATCTGCCTTTGGGTAGGTATAAGGGACAACATTATTTCTAAATCCCGGATTGGATTGGGGTTTGCAGGAAGTCGAAGCAGTGAATTTATACTCCCACAAAATGTGCATGACTAACCTTAATAGAAAACTACCAGCCTTAATGGATATCAGTTTCTAAAAATAATATTCTCGTGTGACTGTTTGTTAGGGGAATAACAAGGTAGATATCATTAACGGACAATTTTATACGCAGTCATGTAATGTCAAGTTCTTTTCTATAGAACCGATAATAAGGGAGGTTACCGTCAACGATTGGATTCATGAGTCTTGAGAATTACGCACAAATTCGGACGAGGAATTGTATAGTTCAATAAACTCTGTGATCTACCCCGTTCTATCTGCACTTTTTTCAGCTTTATCGGACTTCACATTACTGTCACGTGCTTTCGTAGAAGAATATCGCTTTAACATGCCGTATTAAACGTTTGAATTCAGGCATGCATCTTCGCATAAATGCATGAAGGGATCGTGATATCGAGTACCAATTCCAGTGCGAAAGGACGGGTACATATATATAGGAAATGCACTCTTCTACTGTTTTATAAAATCAAAAGTAAGTAAGCTAAATTAAGAGATCTGGAAAACATATAATAAAGAAAGAAAGCCATTAATCATTGCCCCAGAGGAGTGTGACAGGCTTCGGCAGCCGGCATAATTCATGACCCGGTTGAATGATTGGACACAGGTTGTAGATTTTCATTTACACTTCTTCTTTCTCCTCTTTCCTGTCTTTTCTTCTATTATCCTGAGTCAGCAGCAGTGTGTTTAAAGCCCAGTGTTTCGGCCGGATGCCTTTCCTGACACCGATCCTAGGTAAAGGGATGTCTTCACTATTGTTTCTGTCGTGGCTGGTATTGAGATGTGTTGTATTTAAATTTAGATATGTATTAATACGATGACAAAATCTAGACTCCGAGCTAGAAAACTTGACCAAATGCTGTTAAAATCCCCTGTTTGAATGATAGTCGTACCCTTACGAAAGGGTGGGCAAAATAAAATAGGCGCGGAATATAACTGGCGTGGGAGTGAGCCTTCTTAATGAATATCACAGAAGACGCAGTAAATGGTCACAGTTGACGTCGATACAGCGCTGTGCTCGATTTATCAAACTGTGAGACACGCGTAGCAGTTCTGCCTGAGGGATAGCAGCAGTAGCGTCTTCAATGTTCTGCTGTATCTCTTCCAGTGTGTAAGGACTAAAGAAGTACACCTGACCCTTCAATTTGCCCCACAGCTAAGAATAACAGGGAGAGAGATCAGGCGATCGAGGTGGCCAATTGATTGCACTGCCTCTGCTGATTATCCTCTCCTCTCCATACACCTCATGCACTCGCGACAAGGTTGTCAATGCGGTGTGTGATCTTGCACCGTCTTGCTGAAAATATGCATACAGTCACTCATCTTCTGTGAGTTGATCAACGTATGGATTAAACATTGCCTGGACATACCAATTCGTATTAACAGTTTGGTCAAAGAATCATGTTACGATGCGAATACCAAATATTGCGCCCCACACACTAACCTTTAGATTTTGCAGCGGCTTTGCGACGTACTGAAGGAGATTTTCTGATGCATAATGGTGCAGTGCTCGGGACAGACCATGCGAGAAATGCGCACGCGCAGACGTTACAGCAAGGGACTGGTGCATCGAAATCACTGTTCCCAGCATCGTGACAAATGAGCATTCAAAACAAAGAGAATAGACACTAAAGAGCGATTAATTACGAATTACACTCTCAGTTCCTAAATATCGATAATTTCTATAAACATGGATTTAAAAATTTTTTACGAAGTGTGCGATTATCAAATATTGCTGTTGTAGGAAAATACGCGCCATCATTGCTATCCACTTCAAATTTTGTCCACTGGGACGCTTGCTTTATTTCATTACAATATGCTCTAATTATCAGTATGCTAGTAAAACAAAAATTACTTCCGGAACATTCGTTAGTATAATAATGCACCTTCATTTGCTTCCCTTCAAGTGGATACCATAAATGTTAAAAATCGAAGATTACATTAAGTGGTAAGTAAGACTGTCTAATATTGCACTGATTTTGTATTCCTCAGTTTACTAGTATTTCACCAGGGGGCTATTCCACCACATGCGAGATTTCCCGCACAGGTCCCCTAGTGTCTGTATATTCCTTTTATCATGTCGTATGCTTATGATAAGGGGAAATAAAATTGTTCAAAATACCTCCATATTTTAGACAGTCATCGTTTATGATTTGAATGATTTATATAGCCTACTGTTTTCTTCTAACTTCCACAGTATTAAATAATAAAATTAAAGGCATAATCAAAATAATTCAAATATTTAAGAACAATGTTATCCAATGTAAATCGCGGAGTATGTTACACACTGCGTTGTCATAGCTAATTTTCTGTTGCTTTCATGACCTAAAAATGTCTTTTTTTTTTTTTTTTTTGCTATTTGATTTACGTCGCAGCGACCATAATTACAACTGCGGCTATACCACTAGTACAAACAATCCGTGCATATAGACATGATACCGTATAGGCTTCTGGGCTTATGCCGTGTCAAGAAAATAAGGAGAAATTCTTTACGTTTCGCAGAGAACTGTGCTCTGCGTCATCAGAAGAAATCTAGACTGTCCACGAGAAAGGCTTCTCAAACATTGACTCTTTAATAAATTCAGACATTATAATAGAAGTGGATTTGGTACGTTCATTCGCCACCAGATGGCTCCCAGGATGTGGCACAGAGCTAGCGTTCGAATCGGAAGCTGACCGAACCATCAGAATCAGTCTAAGATATTCACATAACATGTGTACGTAACATATGACATTGACAGTTGCATGACATTGACACAAGCCTGGAATGAAATATCTGGCGATGAAGAACGTAGGAATTTGGAAAACACCAAGACAAAACAGTAATAGTGAAAGGACAGGGAAGGGAACTACGTACGTAAATACTTAATGGCTGTCAACTAGGTATTACTTAATTGATAACCAGTGTCCCTGTTGAAATTGTTAGGATTTCTACGTATTTCCACAGCTTCCCGTATAATCCTCGACCTGTAGTGTCTAGCGTGGGTAAGAGCTCGAGCATCTTGGAACATGACATCATGACCCGACTATAGAGCGTGCTCATCTATTGCTGATTTGTCTGGCTGGTTGAGACGAATATTACGTTCATGTTCCTTGATACGGGTACAAATTGACCGGCATGTTTGGTCGATGTATACCTTACCGTAAATACAGGGATTTTCGTATACCACAGGATGTAAAATTGGGCAGCCATCCACAAACTACCTACGGATGAGGCTGAGGAGTTAAGACAGAAATGTGTGAGACTCATAAGTTCCGCTATTTTACCCGCATCCAATTTAACAAGAGTCGAAAGGAGAGCTCTGAAGGATCTTAGAGATGATTCTGAAGTGACCATTTTCTCAGCTGATAAGGGTAATACGACAGTGGTTATGGACACTGACGAATGTAAGAATAAGATTTCGGCTATATTGTTAGAGCCTGTTTACAGACTAAGCTCACGTGACCCCACCACTCGTGTGTCCAAAGCCACAGTGGAGCTCTTAAGGCAATCTTCAATTCCAAATGAGGAGGCGAAACATCTGCCCCGGGGGATGCAGTGCCACCTAGATTATATGGACTGCCTAAGATCCATAAAAAATATGTTCCCTCGGACCTGTAGGTTCTCCTACGTATGCTCTGGCTAAATACCTAAGCAAATTGCTTCAGCCACACATAGGACGTACTGAATCATACGTCAGGGACTCTCGGTATTCCGTCAACAAGCTGTCAACCATAACCCTTCAACCTAATTCACTTTTGGTGAGTTTCGATGTGGAGTCCTCGTTCACTAAAGTGCCGATTGACTCGGACGACTGCGTGACTTCCAGCTATTTTTTGTGGGGTGGGAATTTTTACGAACAGACGGGCGGAGTGGCTATGGGAAATCCACTTTCGCCCGTAGTGGCTAATTTCTTTATGGAGCATTTTGAGGAGAAGGCTATTGCTTCGGCGCCCATCAAACCTATGATATGGTGGAGGTATGTTGATGATGCATTTGTGGTCTGGACAGAAGGTCCTGCGAAACTTCATCTACTTCTAAACCACCTAAATCCGCAACATCCATCAATAAAATTCACTATGGAGATAGAGTCGGACGGATGCCATCCTTTCTTGGATGTTCTAGTAAGAAAGCAAAAGGGCCGGCTCCTTAGGACATACCGTCTATCGTAAGCCTACCCACACCAATCTCTATCTTCATGCAGATTCTCACCACCATCCAGCACAAAGCAAGGCATTCTCACGACACTTGCCAAGAAGGCGAGACGAATATGTGAGCCATCAAATATAAAGCTGGAGATGGACACGCTCAAAGTCGCGTTCAAAGGTAATGGTTACAGCGATTTTCAGATCCATAGAGCAATGCATCCCAGAGAAACGACCAAGCAAAGCTCGCACAAGGAAGAAGTGAAGGGAACTGCCTACTTGCCTTACATTCTCAACACCACAGATCGAATAGCCAAGGTCCTCCGCAAACACAATATAAAAACCGTGTTTGGCACCGCCACTTAAATTGCCCACAGTCTGAGTAAAACCAAGGACAAATTCCCCCACTTTTACAACCTGGGGTATACGAAATTCCCTGTACTTGCGGTAAGGTATACATTGGCCAAACATGCCGTTCCATTGGTACCCGTATCAAAGAACATGAACGTAATATTTGTCTCAACCAACCAGACAAATCGGCAATAGCCGAGCACGCTCTATCGTCGGGTCATGATGTCACGTTCCAAGATGTTCGAGCTCTTACCCACACTAGACACTACAGGTCGAGGATTATACGGGAAGCTGTGGAAATACGTAGAAATCCTAACAATTTCAACAGGGACACCGGCTATCAATCAAGTAATATCTGGTTGCCAGCCATTAAGAATTTACGTAGGTAGTTCCCTTCCCTGTCCCTTCAATATTGTCATTTCGACTCAGTGTTTTACGAATTCCTACGTACCTCATCGCCAGATGTTTCATTCCAGGCTTGTGCCAATGTCATGTACCTGTCAATGACATATGTTATGTGAACCTCTTAGACTGATTCTGTTGGTTCGGTCAGCTCCCGCCTCGAACGCTAGCGCTGTGCCACGTACATTGAGCCATCTGGCAGCGAATGAACGTACCATTTCCACTTCTATTATAACGTCTAAATTTATTAAAAAGTCATTGTTTAAGAATCCTTTCTCGTGGACAGTCGAGATTTTCTTCTGATGACGCAGAGCACAGTTCTCTGCGAAACGTAAAGAATTTCACCTTAACACGGCATAAGCCCAAAAGCCTATACAGTATCATATCTATAAGTACTGGGCGTGAAAGTCTCAATGGCAACAATCCGTGCATAGTTTCGGAGACGTATCAATCTATCACTGTTTACTGCTAAAACACTTGCACACGTCTCCTAAATAAGACACAGTGTGTTAATCATTAAAATAATTAGTAAGGCTGTAAGAAAACCGTGTAAAAAGAACACAAACCTGAAAATATATATTTTATACGCATTCCTCTTTCATCTTTCACTGCACACACTACTCTACTTTCCCTGTCCATAATTTGCCTTGCAGGGCTTAAAATAAACTGCTTTAATATAAGTTTAATATATTATTTTAAATATATTTGTACTGTTATCAGGAGCATAATTTGTTCGAGATGAACTATTATATATCCTGCAGAGTCTATGGAGTGGTGAATTTTGATTGAATTTTCTCATATTTCCCATTTCAATGTAAACTTTAATCTTGAATTTTGGTGACGCACATGCAAATTTAGGAGGGAAGCTAACTCAGGATTATCAATTCGTTAATTTCTTAAAATCTAAAGGAATTTTATGTCGTCCTTCTGTTTTGGTTTTCTAACTCTCTATAGGATACAACAATAACGTATGGCTGAACTTCCTGAACATACACCTTCTTACACGTAGGAGAAAAGCATGGTGTATTGTTTTCGTCCTCTGAAAGTAATTGTTTGCACAGTTTATAGCGATAACTACGTGTGTGCCAGGAGTATGTTCACTAGACGGCAGCAGCTCGCCTTCAACACACATAACATACTGACAACATGTCGTCTTAACCGCCACACTCATGGACCCATTTTCATCCAGGCAGTTCGTTTTATTCTGAAGTATAAATAGTGTCTATTATTAATCATTAAAATAAAGGTTTCAACTAAGGTAATATTGGCGAATGCCTCGGCGCCTTATGGCATAACCATCTATGAGTATAACCAACCTAAAATCTGTAACCAGAGACAATCATCGCTGTTCAGTATTAAAATTAACACGTGTGCTACATTATCAAAATTTGAATTCGTCAATCCAACTGCCACACACCACCAACCTTCACTCTTCTTCTATTGTTCCCCCCTATTCACTCCAAGTAAAAAAAGCCTGACACTAAAGCTCACTACCAGAGGTCCCCGTAAACATAAGCAAATGCTTATTCAAACAGCACAGAATATACAGCTAGGCTATCGAGTTTTCCCCAAGTGGACTCGGCCTTGACAAACACAGGACGGTTTGGTTACGATCATGTATCCATAGATGGCTGATGTCGTCACATTTTTTAAACAAAAATCTCAATCAGCAGAATGAAGGATAGATCTAGAGCTCTGAATATTGTGTTACAGGCAGGATCTGTTTATTTAAACGTGACATTTACCTACTCTTAATGAAGCGATGTTGGACAGTTCGTAGCGTATGGTGGTGGTGATTATTGTTTTAAGAGGAAGTACAACTAGGCAACCATCCTCTATATAACACTACTCAGAGGGAAAAATAGAAGGGATCCGACACTTCGAAAAATGAAGATATCGGTCAAAGAAAAACAAAGGCCACGAAGGGCGTGAAAATAAAAGACTCCCTAGCCCTCGCAAACCTAATAGCGTCAGGGTCGGAAAAGAACAAGAGTTGACCAAGGGAGGTCGGATAGGATAGATGAAAGTGAGGAGACTGGCACAAGTAAGCAATGACAGGAGTCAGCTAAGGGCCCCGTGGTAGCCAACCCACGCTTCAAAGTTCAGAGCCCCTGGGGCCCCTTTTAGTCGCCTCTTACGACAGGCAGGGGATACCGTGTGTGTTATTCTACCGCCCCCACCCACAGGGAGAAGGCGTAGCGTATGGGTGCAAGGAGATTTTCAATGATTAGATCTGGCATTTCTTTTTCGGTTGTTTCTTAGACAGTCACAAACTATGATGATGTAAGTTTCATAAAGTCGTACTCAGCTGTCTGTAGAAAACGTACTGTTACGTGCAATTTATTTTATTGGTTACTGTTCCATTCTCCCGACTACTGCAATTTTGAATATTGTGTTTTAATTGATTTCAGTTCTCCTGCTGCTGAGACAAATAAAGCAAAGGGTACATATTTTCATTAAGAAGGGGGAATTTCTTGCCTGTAAAGCATTATTGATTATTATGCTCCAAGCATTTGTCACCGGGACGTTTTTATAATGAAGCACTTGGTGCCGGAGTTAAACTGAACCCAAATTCACTACCAACAATGTGTAATTTTCCACCCCACCGTTTATCACCGAGATGTTTACTTTTCTTCAGATATTACCTCCTATTTGTAGGCCTACTTCAAATGTGGCATTGTGCATTAGTTTATGATGGGCTTTAAACTAAGCCTAATTTTATAAATGGCAGTGGAGTGATATTGTACCTGTGTTGCTTTATATGTATCCCTTTATTATTATTGTTATTATTATTATTTTGTTATTGAAGCAGCATATTATTAAAGACACCTACTTCATATACAGATAGGTACTACAACCAGTGCCAATTGATCTGCAGTTGATCCTAGTGTAATTGCAAATTTTTCCGACTTAAGCTAAAGGAAAATTTTCTGTAACCTGTTTGTCCTTGGACCTTGTGAGTTAATTTCTGTTGCCATCTGTTGATGGTGTATGGTTCACTGAAGTGTGATACTTGGTAGGTTATTTTCTTTCCCATGGTTCTGTAGGTTACGCTGTTTACGTCTTGTGCTTGGGCATTGGTTTGATGTAGGCCGATTTCAGTCAAAAGTCCACCAAGCAAGGTAAATAAAGTATTTTACAGCAGTTTATGAAAGTAAAGTAGTGTTTATTGTAGATGCCAGTCTTATTAATATTTAAGATAAAGCTAAAAGCAAAAAAAGCAAAGTCATCTCCTTACACGCCATGAAGACCTTTGAAGGGGTGGAAGGTAAAGGCTTCCAGTATCCGCAACCTAGCTGTATGCTGGCCGCCTTTGCCCCCAGGAATTAACCTGGTTTTCATTTTTGGTGTATGCTGAGTGAACCTCAGGGCCATATGCACCTCCGGAAGTGGAAATTTCGTTTCTTAAATTTTACGACTTCCTGACGGCGATTCGAACACACGTCCTTCCGGGAGAACCGAGCACGCCTTTACCGCCTCGGCCAGACAGCCCCTTTTAAGACAAGGCTACACTTCCTTATGGACAAGTTTCAAATGTTACCTTTCAGCTATTAATCCCAGTATAATGCGGAAATGAAAAAAAAAATTATGTGCCATTCCTTTCTTCTTGCTAGTGGCTTTACGTCGCACCAACACAGACAGGTCTTAAGGCGACGATGGGATAGGAAAGGCCCAGGAGTTGGAAGGAAGCAGCCGTGGCCTTAATTAAGGTACAGATCAAGCATTTGCCTGGTGTGAAAATGGGAAACCACGGAAAAAACATCTTCAGGGCTGCCAAGAGTGGAATTCGAACCCACTATCTCCCGGGTACATGCTCACACCTGCGCGCCCCTAACCACACGCCAACTTGCCCGGTTATGGGCCGTTCAATACAATAAATGATTATGATTAAACAATATTAGTGTTACTCGCAACGATGTGATACTTGCAAAAATACGATCATAATGAAATAGTAACCTACCTTAGGTTCCTCGGTTTTTAGGATTTCCGTCATTAACACCCATTTCAAACAAGGAACCAAAACGGGTAAAACGTCAGAGAGAAAATCTGCGGCAGGGATGGGACGCTAGCGTTACCTAAGCTAAAGAAGCAGGTACTGAGATGGCAACTAGCACAGGATAGTAGAACTCAAATGAGGTGAGTATATAAACTCGGTTGTGTTATGAAACAAAGGTATCAAAATATACAGACACAGAGTTGTCTCACAACAAGTAAATAGGCTGTATGTCTATCAAAGTATCAAGTTGTACGTTTGTCAAATTTAAGAACGGTCCGTCAAGTAGTTATGAGGGTATTTAGTGGTTGTAGTAAGGATGTAAAGGAGAGGGCATATAAGTCTCTGGTAAGGCCTCAACTAGAGTATGGTTCCAGTGTATGGGACCCCCACCAGGATTACTTGATTCAAGAACTGGAAAAATCCAAAGAAAAGCAGCTCGATTTGTTCTGGGTGATTTCCGACAAACGAGTAGCGTTACAAAAATGTTGCAAAGCTTCGGCTGGGAAGACTGGGGAGAAAGGAGACGAGTTGCTCGATTAAGTGGTATGTCCCGAGCTGTTAGTGGAGAGATGGCGTGGGAGGTCATCAGTAGACGAATAAGGTTGAGTGGTATCTTTAAAAGTAGGAAAGATCACAATATGAAGATGAAGAGTTGGAATTCAATAGGACAAATTGGGGCAAATGTTCGTTTATAGGAAGGGGAGTTAGGGATTGGAAAACTTACCAAGGGAGATGTTCAATAAATTTCCAATTTCTTTGCGATCATTTAGAAAAGGCTAGGAAAACAAGAGATAGGGAATCTGCCACCTGAGCGACTGCCCTAAATGCAGATTAGTATTGATTGATTGATTGATTGATTGATTGATTGATTGATTGATTGATTGATTGATTGATTGATTGATTGATTGATTGATTGATTGATTGATTGATTGATTGATTGATTGATTGATTGATTGATTGATTGATTGATTGATTGATTGATTGATTGATTGATTGATTGATTGATTGATTGATTGATTGATTGACGAAAAATGTTTCCAAAACTTTAAAAAAATGTTTTATTAAAATATGAGCATTTAGCAAAACCTGCTCAGTTATTATGTGTTTCGCCGCTACGCCGCGCAAAGTGTAGCGTATTCCTGGTAGCATACTGCATAAGAACTAGACGAGCAGGCAGCCGTCATTGAGCTTGCACGAGATACATGTATATGGGCCAGTATCTGTCACAGACGTATGTTATGTGAAGAAACTTGAATGTGTTTTATGATTGAACTTGTATCTTTAAATTTTGTTACTGATTATACGTTTTGTTATATATTCTGTTTATGTATAATGCATTATTAAATGGAATTACTGGTGTTCTTATTATTATAATCTAGATAGATATTTGACGAGCGAAGATAATTACGATATTATTTGTTGGAGACAGGGAGTAAAACAAAAAGAAAACATTACAGGAAGCTGCCATGTGGAAAGTTATAAGATAGAGTACTTCCTCATAAAATAATAACCACTTTCATAAATTAAAACAGCATTGTGTCTCAGAAAAGGCAGGTGACTCTAAAAAATCGTTCTTAGGAACAAAGGCTTGTCTCTAATGACATTCGAATATAAGTAATTGCCTCTGCTTCGAGAGTAAACAACTGGGAGCACAGTCCCAAGTCCCAGTTTCTCAAGCATGTCAAGCCAGTTCACTTTATTGACTCCGCCACAGTAATGATTTCGTTGCATGCAGAAACGACGCTCCATGGTGGTTATAATATAACAACTGTGTTCCTGGATTTAACAGTGGTGATCGTACAGTTCATGTTAGTTGAATATCTCGTATCATATACCCGTGCAGTCACCCAGCAATCGTGCAGCACTACACTGTCCACTTATCGGGGATTCTATGGGCCAGGGTTCAGCCAAAGAAGAACTGCCTAGGGAAATATGACCTGATAATAGTCGCAATATCTTATCTACAAGACACAGGCTTCACCTCATAACCTTGTTCTTTAGCGCTGAGCACGATACAAGTCATACAGAAATTATAACTTTTACGGGCGTGGAATTGGAAGTTAGTGATACAAGTATTGGTTAATTGTTACTTATGGTATCAAAAATGCCGTATGTCACCACATGACAAACGTTCATATATCCGGTATCAGTGGTGAGATTCGAAAACAGATCTAAAGGTCTCCTCACTCGAAACAGACCAGTCTTATCACTAGTTCATATCGACCATGGATCTGCATTCAGCGCTGAAACCAATCTTGTACGTATCGAGTATCTTAGGCATAGCACCTTTTGCGGTTGTGATGGAAAAAATCGTCCTTAAGATCAATCGCCAATGGCGTACTACCTTGTACTCTGAGATGGTGCTTCTGTTTGTTATATCACACTTAGTCTGGGTGACAATTCACCTCGGGAAGCAATTCCTGACACACGGGACGGCCTCATCTACATTTATCACAAAACACTGCTATTTAATCACAACTTATATGACAGTGATCTTTGGGGTCATCTTCAATGCAACAACGAATGTCAAGTTAATTCAAGAAATGTTCGAAGTATTATCAGAAATCGATTCAGTATTGAAGTGCCGTGAAGATCTATTCCATAAAAGGCTCTTTAATCTGTCACTAATTGGTATAGGAATTTTCTTCACCTATAGCATTATATTCACTATCTGTGACTTGATGGTCACCAACGATAGTAACTTCATATTTATTTACATGGTATGTTTTATATCGTGCATTATTGTGATTCAGTATGTCAGTGCTATGCTTGTTATTAAGCACCGGTTCACATCCTTCAACTCAGAGATAACTCAATTTTACAGTGAATATCTTTTGCCCAGCACAAAGAAAATGTGTTCCGAAATGTATCTGCCACTGCAGTCTTCAAGATTGAAGCACTCACACAGTACAGAGGGGTGTTTTACCATTGTAAAACGCCGCCCAATAACTCCAGAGGTCCTGAAGGAACTGTGTCTCACCCACATGAACTTGTGCCATCTGGGGCAACAGGTTAACCACACATTTGGAATTGTCCTCGTAGTGTTAATAATAAACATCGTGGTGGGTATTGTGGGTAACGTGTTCTACTTGCTCCAAATTATCTTAGAGATCGTTCCTTTCACCGTCTACGGCTTACCTGTCCTGTTACTACGGCTGGCCCTGACGGTCACCCAATTGGTGTTCATCGTCGAGGCGAGCCACAGAGCAGCGGAAGAATCAGGTCGAACCAGCGTCCTTGTCAGTAGATTACAAGTACTCCAACCGAACAACGAAACACTGGATAAGTTGTCACGCCAGCTGTTGCACCTCAAACTGGAACTTAAGGCCGCCGGTTACTTCTCCTTGGATCGTTCACTGTTTGTCACGGTGATGGGCACCTCCGTCACCTACTTGATAATACTATTGCAGTTCCTGATATCTGGGTATTAGATGACAATGATATGGAGATATTAAGTGACATGAACACGTAACATTTTATTACTATAACCGTTATGTTCTTCAGACTGCCGAAACTACTTTCGAAGGAATCAATTTATTACCTAACTGAAAAAAAGAAAACATTGTTACAGAATTATACCTGAAAAAAGAAATAATTTAACTAAAAGAGAATGACAGGTTTCATTCTTTAAAGAACCGATTATGATTATATCGTGTCATCAACGATATTTAGGAATGTATAAACATTCGTGTTTATTTCTTTGCAAATACTTTTGCGTCTTGTGCTCAATTTTTCATTTCATGTGTGTTCATTGTTGTGTATGTCCTTGGGCGTTGCAGTAGTGGAAGCGTGCTGGGCCCATAACTCAGAGGTCCGTGGATCGAAACCACGCTCTGACACCACAACACTACTGCAACGCCTAGGACATACTCAAAAACGAACACACATGAAATTACAAAATGGGAACAAGATGCAAAATACTTACCGTTGGGGGCAGCAACATTTAATTTTCCAACGTGGAGGACACAGAACATAAAGGATAAGATGACAGGATCTTAACTTACTACTTGAGGGGTTGCCAAGTCAATATCGCTAACTACTAACTAAAAGCGAAATTAAAATTCAGTAAATCAAACTTTACATGAAAATTAAAAAAGAAAAAATTATGAATGATACTTAAATAAGATTTATAACGTTCTGCAATATATTGAAAAATAAACAAAATCAAGAAAAGTAATTTAATCATAAAATTAATTCTTTGAATTATGCATTAAATACCTATTTTTAAAATAATTGAAATTATGCGTGCACACTCAGATAACAATCTATATATATAAAATAAGAGTTTTGTCTGTACATTGCTCAGAATTTGAAAATAATGGTATTTCTGTATCGGTCATGTCCATAGTAACAAGAAAATGCACTTGTTACTATTCCGTAATGTCTGTCTGTCTGTCTGTCTGTCTGTCTGTCTGTCTGTCTGTCTGTCTGTCTGTCTGTCTGTCTGTCTGTCTGTCTGTCTGTCTGTCTGTCTGTCTGTCTGTCTGTCTGTCTGTCTGTCTGTCTGTCTGTCTGTCTGTACACGCATCACGAGAAAACGGTTGAAGAGAATTTAATGAAAATCGGTATGTGAGGTCGGAGGATGAGCCTCTACAATCTAGGCTATAAATCATTTTGCTCACGCTGAGTGAAATGGTAGTTTAGGGGAAGGCCTAAAATTGAATTCTCAACTATTTATGTTATTAGAGGTCTAATGAAAATCGGTATGTGAAGTCGGGGGATGAGCCTCTACAATCTAGGCTATAAATCATTTTACTCACGCTGAGTGAAATGGTAGTTTAGGGGAAGGCCTAAAATTGAATTCTCAACTATTTATGTTATTAGTGGTCGTATTTTAAAGAAAAATGGGTATGCAAAGTCGGGAAATAAGTTGCTACAATCTAGGCTATCAATAATTGTGTTCACGCTGAGAAAAATGGTAGTTTAGGGGAAGGCCTAAAATTTAATTCTCAAATGTTGTTATTAGTAGTCCTATCTTGATGAAAATCGGTATGCAAAGTCAGGAAATAAGTCACTATAGTCTAGGCTGTAAATTATTTTATTCACGCTGAGTGAAATGGTAGTTTAGGGGAAGGCCTAAAATGTAATTCTCAAATATTTCTTATTAGAGGTGTAATCGATGAATGCCACATAACTAAGGTTATATAGTATTAAATTTCCTATTATTCATGTCTTATACATTGTTACCGTACTGGCTATGATCACAAAGATATTCATGAATTTGGATTTTTGTTACTAAGTCCATATCAGCGCCGAGTAACGAGAAAATGGGTAAACAGTATTTAATGAAAATCGGTATGTAAAGTCGGAGGGTAAGAAACTACAGTTTATGGTATAAAATATTTTACAAAATCACAGAGTCGAAAGAAAACCAAATGTGAAGGCCTACAATATAGAAAGCTCATAACATTGATCAACAATAACATTACATTGACCATTGTTTGTCGTGATGTGCTTTGTGTCTTTTGTTGCCCCTCATCTCCGGTAGATAAGATTACTGCTGCGTACAGAGTAATTTTTTATTTGATTTACGTTTCACCGACAGAGATAGGTTTTATGGCGACGATGGGATAGGAAAGGGCTAGGAGTGCCTTAGGCCTTAATTAAGGTACAGGCCCAGCATTTGACTGGTGTGAAAGTGGGAAACCACGGAATACCATCTTCAGCGCTGCCGACAATGGGGTTCGAATCCACTATCTCTCGGATGCAAGCTCACAGCTGCGCACCGCTAACCACACGGTCAACTCGCCCAGTCGTACAGAGTGTAACAGCCTGTCTGAATATTGTTGGGAAGTAGCTGGGGAGTTAGATAACTTTCTTCTTTAGCATGCCATTCCCCTGGTTTATAAATTTTCTGATATTACTGGTACGTAACACACTGGATCATCATAGCATTCGGGCTATTCAATCCCTACTCTGAGGCACTGATTGGAATGAACAGTGTGCATATTTAGCGGAATAATGGCAGATGAGTGTTCATGGCAATTTGCGGCCTGGTCATCCCAGCTCTGGAACTTTGGACTATTAGATTGGCACCGCAATCTAACCGCAGCACTGTTCGTTAAAAGTGATAAAATGTGCGGTTTTCCATTTTGATCGAGTATTTTATATGATAGCATTGCTTTTAATCGCTACATTCATACTTACGTTTTTGTAATGACCTATGTTGATTTCAGGTTAGGAAAACCACAAAGTCAGTCTTTCTGAGAATCCCGTAGCGAAGCACGGGTACATCAGCTAGTGTAAAATAATTCTTACGATGTAATAAAATGAAGAACGTATACCCCAAAAACCAAGTATTTCTTATTAAATTAATTCATTTAAATTAGAGACAAATGTCTATTTTTTTAATTACCGGTATTAAAATTGTGAAAATACACTCAGATTACAAAGTAAGGTAACTCTTACAGTACCGAGAAATAATCGAAATCTGCAGTTCGCATCAGAATCAATAAATGACAAATGTTAAAACGGATCCGCAGGTAAATAATTTATTACACCACTGGCCAATTTTTTAAGTAGGTATACTACAATTAATCTGATAATCTGACTAAACTGAAATTTGTTTCCAGTTCCTCTACATAAACATTTCACTCATCCCAGGAACACGGTAACACACACAATTTTAAAATCAAAGATCGCAAACCAAATTGTCCACATATGAATAATTAAATGAACGAACAAGAAGAATGCTTGAAACCAAAGAAAAATATTTACCAAATTATTTACAAATTACTAATGAAAATATATCAAAATTCCACAGTTAACTGTACAACCGTACACACGATGAAGCCAACAGCTTCTCAAGCCAAGTTGACATCAAACATAAACAACAGACAAGGCCCACATAAAATGTATCGTAGAGGGAGATAAGATAAATGACACGTATTAATGAAATAGGAAAGGAAAACAAGGGCATGAGTAGACTGAGGAACGTAAACGTAAATATCTTTAAGGAATGGGAGAAACAAATTTCAATTCCCTCCAACCACGATATTACAATAATAATGTATAGTATTTCGAATTTGTCATTTCCTCCAACAAAATATTAATAGAGGATTAAAATGCCGGTAATTAAAATTTAAATTTCAGGAGGCCCTGGAATACGGTAATGAGATAAGTACAGGAAATAAACCATCCCAGTAAGGACTTAAAAAATGATCCAATCACGAAAATTATACTAGCACACAGCACCACCGAATACATAGATAACAGTGCAGTAGATACCACAAATATGAACGAGGAAAAATAGAAAGAAATACACCAACCAAAATTAATAATAATCACAATAACAATAAGAAACGGAAAACGATATCACGACGACAATCTCAATTAAATAAAACGAACGGAAAAATTTGCCTCTCATCCCCGCATATACCGAGTTCCAGAATTATCAATTACAATTGGAATATTGAATTTTACAAAACTTATTACATTTTAAAATCATGAGGGTTCAAGTTATATCACAAAAGTGTCGAATGCTGAAGAAATGCCAGTTTAATTTAAATAATAAACGCTGGGCGACATGTGCATAAAACATAGGCGTAATTTCAATTACGGTTGCGAAGTTGACTTGAAACAATTCTGACAGCGTTGCCGAAATTTCCCACAATATTAATGTCAATGTTAGCGTGTTACTCACATTCTTCTTCTCCAAATAATCCAGCAATAGAACAGTTCCTAAACAATTAAGATGATACTTGTACTTACATCCTTGGATGTCCAGTTTAATATAATCCGATAGCTTACGTTGTTAGGTCATTTTGCAATGAAGCACATGCTCCCTTTAATTCAGAGGTCACACTTATACAAATAAACGGTAAATTGGAAAATATTAAAACACTAGTTACATTGCAATTAAGGCAAAAGCCTTAGTTCACATGGCTATTAGCCTGGAGTATCGGACTCCATTCCACCAACTCTCAATCGCATCTTGCACATAACAACTTTAGTAAATGTGTCCATCATGGCGCTTGGTCACCAACTGACTAGCTTGCAGCCAGCAAGAAGCACATCGCACAGTTCAAAGTAATAGCGCGCATATCAACTAGCTTATTGAGCGAATCAGATAAATCTAATCTACCGACGTAACAATAGCAGATTACGCATTTTAATTAGGCATAATTCAGTCACATAAATTTACGGCAATTCAAACAATGGGCGATAATGGTAGATAAACTCCCTAGACACAAATACATATGTCCAATAAATGAAGGTAGCTTTGATTAATGTCACAGTTATTATTATTGTATTTAATCTGGTGTGGAAATTTAGTTTTTTTGGCCTATTTTTGTGGCGTTACAATTTGCAAGTTAACATTTGATCTCATTCACATTACGCTACAATATTCATTGTTTCTATTATTCTTATGTCATAATCGTAATTGGAATGTTTTTGAAAACTATTTGGTGTTTGACTGATGAGCTGGCTTGCTTTCCGAGTGAATACAGAAAAGTTAACTTACACTCCCAGTACGATAATGAAGATACAGTACAAGAAATTAGGATTATCAGGGCATCCTACGCCGCGCAAACTATTAGCCTACAAAAAAATCAAACTCATTCCAGCAAGCAGTGACATAATTAAACGCACCATTACATCAACAGCAGTAGCTTCAATTTTTCACATATCAGGACTCATCAACCCATTAGTAATAACCTGCAAAATGTTTGTTCAGAAATTGTTGCTACACAAACTTGATGGGGATCGAACATTATCTGAAGAGTTAGACGCAGAATGGAAAATTATTCAAAATCATTTGGCAAGCATTGAAAATTTTTATCTGGACACAAATGTCTTAATGAATGGTGTGTGTTGTAACATCCAAGTGCATGGTTTCTCAGACATCTGCAATGTTTTTATTATGAAATTAATTAAACAAATCTGTGGACATAATCCACAATTGTTTTATCATGGTTGGTTCTCTTTCGTCGCGTTGGAACATTTGTAGCCAACAAGGCGGTATATATTCAGCAATTAACAATTTCATCTCATCAATATCCTGAATGTTTAATTTTTCGAGAAGTTCAACCTCAAGATTGGCACAAGTACACGCTATGCTGGTCAGGTCCGTCATGGCTGACAGCACTTCAGTTCAACCTGCCGCAGCCTATAGTCATCGATGAAAGTTGTCACACCACACTGAAACAACGAACAGTAACAACATTGGTCGTCACTAAAGGCAAAGATATCATTGAGATATTTTCTCCACTAACAAAACTACAAAGAGTTCTGGCGTATTGCAACAGATTCATTCACAAATCCAAAGAGCTGAACAACAAATAGGAACTTTGTCAGTTCAAGTACTGCATTCGTCATTAATGTGGTGCATTCACGTACCTCAGGTGGAGTCATTCAGTGAATAAACGAATAACTTAGAGTATCAAGGCATTATATCAAGGAAGAGTCTGCTGAAATATCTCTGTATATTTCTGCATTACAACATACTTAGAGTTGGTGGTAGATTGAAGATCACGTCACTTCAATTCTCAACAAAACCCCAAAATTTATTCTCACCATAATATCGCCTAACAACTCTAGTTGTCAAACCTTAACACTTACACAACTGCCCATGCAGGGAGAGAATTGTTCTTAGCAAACCTTGTTCAGGGTTATTTGATTTAGAATGGAGGAAAAGTAGCCAGACAGCAAGTGGAAGAAATGCCTACCAAGTTACAAATTGCAGGGCATTTATAGCCATCAACTCATCGCCATATACCATAACCACAGCGTTCAACAACATGTTCATTCAGTATGATCCAATCATATTTCGCCCAATTAACAAGAGGTGCAAAGTTCGTATCAAGGCATACATTGCACAAATTGTTTACTTCACAAGTAAATCTGCACATTTGGAAGTAGTAATCAGTCTTACAACAGATGCACTCTTGACCGCAATACTCCGCTTCGTCACCACAAGATATCTAGAGAAGCAATGATACAACATTTATTGGAGCTGATAGAGAATTACAAAATCTTAAACAATTCATGGTATACCAGCAACATCAAGAGGAATTTGTGCACAAACTGGCGAACAAGCACATCAACTGGTACGCGACTCCACCTCATTCACCCCAGTTTGGAGGATTACCGGAAGCTGCCGCTGAGTCAGTCATAATTTAATTTGCATCGAGTTGTCGGAAATTCATCTCTAACATTTGAGGAACTCACTATTGTACTCACACAAATTAAAGCGTATCTAAATTCTCGTCCACTGCAGTCCTATCCTCAGATATATTGACACTCACGTTCTAACTCCAGATCATTTCCTAATAGGAAATGGCTTAAATTCCATTCCTGGAACTAATCCGACCCTTGTTCCAGTAACAAACTTTAAATATGGAACAGGTTGCAGCAGATGGTGCAACACCTTTGGACCTTCCCGAACCCGACATCCCATCAGGTCATAGTAAGCCTCACACACAACCCAATACCCAACTTGGAGCAGTGGACATCATTAAAGAAACGATTTATCCACGCTTCAGTAGAGACTAAGTGAAGAGGAAGAACTTCACCCAGATTATGGTGGATATGAGTGATTATAGTCACAATAAGAACCTATGGAAACTTCAAGGGAAAAACAGTGAAATTGTGTCAGCCTCCCGTTGAGTAACGTTTTTAACGACGATGTGATTTCCTTACAGTCACATTTGCTACAAGAATGACTCTTGGGTTAATTTGTGTATAAAATTGCATTTGCATTTATACTTTATTTATGTTTACAAGATGTGAACATTAATTTCATTGTTTATTCAGTGTTTCTGCAAAATGAAAAATTCAAAACATTTTATTCGTGTGAACAATAGCGAATGTATAAACCTGCAAACGAGTGTACAATTCAATGCTTTTTCCATTTATTTATGTCTATGGATGACCCTTTTCAGTCTTGTGAAGAAACTAAATACTTGTTTTCTCCATCTATCTATGTCTATTCAGATTTGTTTCACAATTAAATACTATCACAAGTTAATAGGGTAAGATATACGTTGCCGTAGACAATATAACGCCTAATTAAAAAATCTTATAAACTGTAGTTTAAAGATCGAGTGTAAATAGTGAGTAGGCGTAAATTTAGTATTTAAGGTAGTAAAAGACAACTTCATTTTATCAAGATCATCCTTGTATCAAAATAATTATGTTTGCAATAAATGATACTCTCTCACCAGTTCGTGGAACTAGAGGATGGAAGTAATCTAATATATTTGCCCTGATCTATATATTTGTCTATCTTAATTAACTCTAATCCAAGTTTAGTGCAATATTTTCCACACATCTACCTTCAGGTGAGATTTTTCGTGTTCTCAAATTGATGTAATTTTCATTATAATTATATTTTACCTTGAGTGCATTAAATCAACAGAGAGTATAATGATTTCATACTTGAAGAATACTGAACGCACATTTCACAGCATTAACTACGTTTGTGCCAGTTGTTTTTCAAAAGATGGCAGCAGTATACCAGCAGCTCGCCTCAGCTAGACCAGAAACTAACAGGTTTCCGGTACTTTCATCACATTACATATAGACAACACCCAGGCAATTCATTTTATTTTGAAGTGTAAATAGTGTTTATCCAAAGTGTGTCTTATTAGTCATGGGAGTAAATGTTTCATCCATGTGTAATATTGGCTAATGATCCGGCATACCATAACCAAACATGAGTACAACCAACCTTGAGTCTGCCCTGGTTATCCGTATGTGCCACCTATCTCCAGACAGATAGCTGATATCTGAGGTACCGATGCAGTTGCACCTGTTGGTGCTCCTCCGACGGTCTATAATGTGCGTAATAAAGGCTTGGATTTTTATCACTCGGGAAATTTATTTATGTTATTTAGGATCTGCGAACCATGTGACCTTGCCGCGGTGGGGAGGCTTGCGTGTCCCAATGATGCAGATAGCCGAGCCGCAGGTGCAGCCATATCGGATGGGTATCTGTTGAGAGACCAGACTAACGAATGGTTCATCGAAAGGGCGGTAGCAGCCTTTCGGTAGTTGCAAGGGCGGCAGTCTGGATGATTGACTGATACGGCCTTGTAATAATACTCAACATGGCTTAGCTGTGTTGATACTGCTACACGGCTGAAAGCAACGGGAAACTACAGCCGTAACTAACTCCCGAGGACATGCAGCTCTCTCTGTATGAATGATGTACTGATGATGGCTTCCTCCCGGGTAAAATATTCCGGAGGTAAACTAGACCCCCATTCGGATCTCCAGGTGGGAACTACACGAGAGGGGGCGATCATCAGGAAGATGGATACTGACATTCTGCGAGTCGGAGCGTGGAATGTTAGAAGTTTGAATCGTTGTGGTAGGTTAGAGAATCTGAAAAGGGAGATGGATAGGCTAAAGTTAGATGTAGTTGGCATAAGTGAAGTACGTTGGCAGGAAGAATAAGATTTTTGGTCAGGCGACTACCGAATTATCAACACAAAATCAAACAGAGGAAATGCAGGAGTTGGTTTAATAATGAATAAGAAAATAGGGCAGCGGGTAAGCTACTACGACCAGCATAGTGAAAGAATTATTGTCGTCAAGATAGACACCAAACCAATGCCCACCACAATAGTGCAGGTCTATATGCCTACTAAATCAGAGGACGATGAGAAAATCGAAAGAATATTTGAGGAGATAGAAGATTTAATACAATATGTAATAGGTGACGAGAATCTAATTGTGATGGGAGACTGGAATGCAGTGGTAGACCAAGGAAGAGAAGGTAGTACAGTAGAAGAATTTGGATTGGGACGAAGAAACGAAAGAGGAAGTCGTCTGGTTGAATTCTGCACTGATCATAATCTAGTCCTTGCCAATACTTGGTTCAAACACCACAAACGACGGCTGTATACGTGGACGAGACCTGGAGACACTGGAAGGTATCAAATAGACTTCATTATGATTAGGCAGAGATTCAGAAACCAGGTGTTGGATTGCAAAACTTTCCCAGGAGCAGACGTGTACTCTGACCACAACTTGTTGGTCATGAAATGCCATCTGAAGTTGAAGAAATTGAAGAAAGGAAAGAATGCAAAAAGATGGGATCTAGACAAGTTGAAAGAAAAGAATGTGAGGGATTGTTTCAAGGAACATGTTGCACAAGGACTAAATGAAAAGGCTGAAGGAAACACTATAGAGGAAGAGTGGAGAGTCATGAAAAATTAAGTCAGTAGGGCTGCTGAAGAAATGTTAGGAAGGAAGAAAAGATCAACTAAGAATCAGTGGATAACTCAGGAGATACTAGACCTGATTGATAAACGACGAAAATACAAGAATGCTAGAAATGAAGAGGGCAGAAAAGAATACAGGCGATTAAAGAATGAAGTGGATAGAAAGTGCAAGGCAGCTAAGGAAGAATGGCTGAAGGAGAAATGCAAGGATGTCGAAGGCTGTATGGTCCTGGGAAAGGTAGATGCTGCATACAGGAAAATCAAGGAAACCTTTGGAGAAAGGAAATCTAGGTGTATGAATATTAAGAGCTCAGATGGAAAACCACTTCTAGGGAAAGAAGACAAAGCAGAAAGATGGCAGGAGCATATCCAACAGTTGTATCAAGGTAAAGATGTAGATAATTTGGTTCTGGAATATGAAGAGGCTGTTGATGCTGATGAAAAGGGAGACCCAATTTTGAGGTCAGAGTTTGACAGAGCTGTGAGTGACCTCAATAGGAACAAGGCACCTGGAATTGATGACATTCCCTCTGAATTACTGACTGCCTTAGGAGAAACCAGCATGGCAAGGTTATTTCATTTAGTCTGCAAGATGTATGAGACAGGAGAAGTCCCATCCGATTTTCAGCAGAATGTTGTTATACCTATTCCCAAGAAAGCCGGTGCTGACAGGTGTGAAAACTACCGCACCATTAGTTTAGTATCTCATGCCTGCAAACTTTTAACACGTATTATTTACAGAAGAATGGAAATACAAGTTGAAGCTGAGTTGGGAGAAGATCAATTTGGCTTCAGAAGAAATGTAGGAACACGTGAAGCTATCCTGACTTTACGTCTGATCTTAGAGGATCGAATCAAGAAGGACAAGCCCACGTACATGGCATTTGTAGATCTAGAAAAGGCATTCGATAATGTTGATTGGACCAAGCTATTTATGATTCTGAAGATGATAGGGATCAGATAACGAGAACGAAGAATTATCTACAATCTGTATAAAAATGAGTCTGCAGTGATAAGAAACGAGGGCTTTGAAAAAGAAGCAGCAGTCCAGAAAGGAGTGAGGAAAGGCTGCAGTTTGTCCCCTCTCCTTTTCAATGTTTACATAGAACAGGCAGTAAAGGAAATCAAAGAGAAATTTGGAAAGGGAATCACAGTCCAAGGAGAGGAAATCAAAACCTTGAGATTTGCCGATGATATTGTTATTTTATCTGAGACTGCAGAAGATCTCGAGAAGTTGCTGAATGGTATGGATGAAGTCTTGGGTAAGGAGTACAAGATGAAAATAAATAAGTCCAAAACAAAAGTAATGGAGTGCAGTCGAACGAAGGCAGGTGATGCAGGAAATATTAGATTAGGAAATGAAGTCTTAAAAGAAGTATATGAATATTGTTACTTGGGTAGTAAAATAACTAACGATGGCAGAAGTAAGGAGGACATAAAATGCAGACTAGCACAAGCAAGGAAGAGCTTTCTTAAGAAAAGAAATTTGCTCACTTCAAACATTGATATCGGAATTAGAAAAATGTTTTTGAAGACTTTCGTGTGGAGCGTGGCATTGTATGGAAGTGAAACATGGACGATAACTGGCTCAGAAAGAAAGAGAATAGAAGCTTTTGAAATGTGGTATTGCAGAAGAATGCTGAAGGTGAGATGGATAGATCGAATCACGAATGAAGAGATACTGAATCGAATTGGTGAGAGGAGATCGATTTGGCTAAATTTGACGAGAAGAAGAGATAGAATGATAGGACACATCTTAAGACACCCAGGACTTGTTCAGTTGGTTTTTGAAGGAAGTGTAGGGGGTAAGAACGGTAAGGGTAGACCAAGATATGAATATGACAAGCAGATTAGAGCAGATGTAGGATGCAATAGTTACGTAGAAATGAAAAGGTTAGCACAGGATAGGGTGGCATGGAAGCTGCATCAAACCAGTCTATGGACTGATGACTCAAACAACAACAACGTGTATTTGTGAGTTAGTGTGCCTTTGTGTAATGTGTGTGTGTGACCAGAGTTGACGGTCACTCTTGCGGATGTTGAAGTTTTGCTACAATATTGGCAGCTATAGTAATTTGCAGGCATTAGGAAGTGTCTCTCGTAAGAAGCAGGTGAGGTAGCGCAGAAAATGTAAAAAGGGGCCTTATCTTGTGTTGTTGTGGTCTGTATGAGGATTTATAGTTGTTTATTGTGTGCGCTAAAGTTAGTGTTTTTTATTTGCATTTGGTAGCGTTTTATATGCAGTGGGTGTTTAATCTGGGTTTGTTACAATGTCTTTGATTATTAATATGTATTTGGGTCGTCGGTGATATTTGTCTTTTCAATCTGGGTCGTACTGGCCAAGGATGGTAGTGGGTTGTCGTGTATTTGGGCTGTGTCGTAAAAATATTTGTTAGCGTATGTACTTAGTCTAAGACGTCGTGTACTTTTGTTATGTCGTGTAGTTGTATTATAGGAATGGTGCAATATTCAACAGCTATGTGCAGAGACCAGTTTTGTATTTTCTGTAGCCTTTGTATGTTTGTTATGCATATGGAGTCAATGGCAGGGTATGCATATGCGAGAACCGGTCGTATAAGTCGTGTCGTCTGCGTATATTGCAATTGTGGTGTTATTAGTGCGAGGGATATCGTTGATATACTGGAGAAACAGGATTGATCCCAAAATACTACATTTCGGTACGCCGGCGTGTATACTTCTTGGTGTGGAATTTATAACATTTACTGCAATGAAAAAGTACGGTTTACTAACAAGGGAACACATACATGTATTACACTCGGATCCGGTTGAAATGTGGTAGAAATATTCGTGGGATGCAGTAGAATGCTTAGGTGAAAACTGCATGTGCCCAGCGCAAGTTTAAACGCCAAAATTGAACAAATAATTAGTCGTAAAATTAAAAGTGACGCGGGCGTGTCAGGGATTGGCGGAGAGGTAGGAAGGAGCGAAGCAGCGGACGTGAGCCAAGCGGGCTGTGTCGAGCCGCGCCAGCAGCCAGGCAACGTATAGTTAGCTTGTTCCCCGTAACTTCCCGATCAGATGTGCAAAACGTAAATATGAAAACAGCACACGAAACAAGTGTACAAAGGACGATGTTTAATCAATGATGCCAATAAGGTTTGAAGAATTCACGCCCGAGTTCTTGTTACTCGTTGTAATTAGTGCAATAGTGATGGTTTACAAAAACAAGGCACAGATACTGTGTGCACGATGCACATCTTACAGCGCTATCGCTTTAACAAGTATTACATTGATTATCGGAAGGTCTTCTTTGAAACAATAATCGACTGGGTTAACAAATTGTGAAGGTTTCTTTTTAACATAGCCACATTTGTACCAACTGAACTGCCACATGCTACGAAAGCGCGGAGAGGAGAACTGGTTGTGCGTCAAAGATTGCACTTTTAAAAGGTTGTTCCTTAAATGTACGTTGATGTCTAACGAGTTTAACAAGATTAAATCGTACAAAATACGAATAAATTGCTTCCAAATGTGGAGGCTCAAAACATCTAACGGCTGGATAAGTCCAGTGGCTCTTTTCGGAATTGTTTAAACGTTAATGATTTTCTTACTCCCAATTTTAGCATTCAAAATATTTTCTTCTTTCTATCCGATCAACGAATCGAGAATAAAACACTGTACTCTGGTTCTAGCTCACACTAAACATCCCATAACCATTTCTGTACAAATTCTTTGGTCAGTTTTCCGGACTTTGAAGGCAAAGTGTACACATTTGGTGCGGTAAATACCATTTTCCTTTCAACACCACTAGCAACTTCGGCAGGAGTTGTCCATCTGCCGAAATGATTGGCTGTGTTGTGTACCTATGAGTTAGCGAATTCATAAATTGTGCTTCCGCTAATACGACTTTTTCTCCTCGTTCGTTATGGGTCCTGACCGAATGGAACTCTACACGAAAACCAGACTGGTCAGTATTAAACACTCACTCTGGGCCGTGACTTTTTTTTAATTGCGACACTTCTTCCACAAACAGTGTCGCGTTACAATGAGTATGTTCTTGTTCAAATTGGTATTTTTAGATACCAATTTGAAAATCTTTCTTGGTCCAATTTTAAATTTCTTTTGAAAACTTATTACCCAGGAATGAGACGCTCGAAACGTGTCGTAGCTAACTAGACGAGCGTACTTTAAGGCCCAGTTTAAATTTTTATATCGTGAACAATTCCCTTTCGTTGTCTACTTTCTTTGAACTTTTGATACGTCTTCGTAAAAAAATTATTTTTTCTCCCATTATACCACCGTTTTTCAATTGTTGGTCCCACCTGTAAAGCTCTTCCCGGCACGTTAATTTACGAAACCTGTGTTTCACTGATGCAAAGCTCCTCCGTTTCCCACCTTTGTTTAGCCAATATTCGACGACCTTCTTCTTATAAGTTATTGGGATTAGGCATCGCTCAGCCGTTGTTGTAAATGCAGGGTTAGGAGTAACATATACGTCTCGCGTTCAAATATCGCTGTTTCAATATTGTCTTCCTCGAAAACAAATTCATCATCTGACATATCCAATGTGCCATCCAGTTCCACTGTCACATCATTATCCAAAATCCTGCCGGCAATTAGTCCTGTAAAAACGGAGACAAGAACGCATTTCCTGTGAATGCTTTTTTTGTCTCTTAAAAGTGAATACAGTACAAGTATATTGATCTACTTGCGATTTAATTCCACTTCCAAATTCCTTTCATATTCAGAAAATGTGGTGTCTTGTTTGTCACACTCTGTAAAAACAATTCTGAATGCACACTACTACATTGAACGGATTGAATGACTTCTGTAGTGGGCGTTTTGTTGTATCTAGGTGTAAAAAATCAATTATTACCATACAAGTTTAAAGTAAATATACAGTCACCATTCATAAAAATGACTATAAGGACGTCAGATTTAACGTGTCATTGTGTGTTGTCTTATCGGACGATCTGCTTTGACGTTTCTAATCGGGAAGATACGAGGTATGTGCGAAGTGCGGTGTAGTAAAGGGAAGTGGCCGGGGTGGGGTCATTCATTCGACTCGAGCGAGCACCCCGACTATACGCTGCCTGGCTGCTGGCGCGGTTCGACACAGCCCGGCTGACTCACGCCCGCTGCTTCGTTCTTCCCTACCTCTCCGCCACACTCCGATACTCCCCCGGCTTTTAAATTTACGACTATTTATTTGTTCAATGTTACAGTTTAAACTTGCGCTGGGCACATGCAGGTTTCCCCTTAGCATTCTACAGCCTCCCATGAATATTCCCACGCAATTTCAACCGGATCCGAGTGTAATACATGTATGTGTTCCCTTGTAAGTAGTTGTGTATGAGATTAATGTGAGATCGAAGTAGGTGTAATGTAATTAATTTGTAGATGAGACTGGGGTGGTGTACTCTGTCAGAGGCTTGCGCGTACTCTAGAAATATTGCTAATGTTCCTTGTTTATGCTGAAAGCCTTTTGTTATATTTTCTGTGATGCGGAGTAATTGTTGTGTGGTAGTCTGTTTGTGTCTGAATCCGAACTCTTCGTGTATTACATTGTTATTTATTGTGTTTTAATGCGTGAGTGGAGTAGTTATTCAAAGATTTTAGATATAATACTTGGTAAGCTGATTGGTCTGTAGTTAGCTTGGCCTTTAGGGTCATTGCCGGGTTTGGGGAAACATATTGCACTTTAAATACAACAACGTCATAACATAAAAACAGCTTGTTTTGAGTTATGCATAGCAGTGTAGGTGTAATCGCATGCAATTTTAACTGCCAGAACGTCATGATTTGAATTTCAATGACGAGTCCAGGGAGAGCAGCTGTGTCGTCCTTTCCCCTTCTTGCTTTGGTCCTTGAGCGCGCAGCAATACCGTACCATTTGAGCTGCGACCTTGGCACTGTGTTGAAGGCATGCGCTTGTGGTTGTGGAAGAGTTGTGACACCCTTGCTGTGAGGATATTACGTTATATAATCTCCCATGTATAACGTATTATTTAGACTTAATGCAGTATGCACTGCAAATCAATCCAGGTCATGTGTGTATTATAAGGAATTATGACATTCTTGCTCCGAGATATAGTTATTTCATTTGTACTGTTTCATCTTGTGACATTATTGCTACAAATCAAAAACATCATTTCAGGTAGAATAAAGATACTAAATGCTATTATGTCGTTCTTGCCACAAAAATGTCTCTTTTTTTTTAAGAAACGACATCCAATTATTTTCAGTTATGCCGTTATTATTAGAATACATTGCACCCAGTGCTGAGATAGGTCAAGGTTATTCTTTATTTTCTCCACCGAAACACTTCTTTCTTCCGTGTCTGTAGACCATGATGTCTCGCGGTAAATTGCTCGTTCAGCTATCCCTCGCTGATATCGAATGGATTGAATCAAAGGAGGCAATTGCGTAGGGACCGGATGGGTAAAGCCGTCAATGGAAAATGAGCCTGTCGTTTCAACGTCCTCAGAAGCACCAGACATACATTGCTCTTAATAAGCATCACCTTTGTAGTTATAGTGCAGAGTTCACAATGTAGAGTTATTAGTTTGTAAACTTTTACAAGTAATTAGTAGTAGTTATTCTTTTCTCTGTTTTGATCCAGGAACTTCGAGTTGCCCGATTCCTGCATCTGAAGCTTCGACAAGGTATTCAAGTTCTCGTACCTCTAGTGTCCCCCCTACCAGATCTTCATCTTCTTGTACTTCGTCATCAAATACATCATCAATTAGCACATCTTCTGAAGAGTGCGATGACGTGTTTAATATCAAAATATATCCTTCCAATGATGATGATTGACATGAGAGTCAGGACAGTTCTCATAATGCCATTTCTGGTGTCCCTGAAACCCCTGAGGAACCAGTACTCCAGCGGAAATATCTCAAGTAACAAACACTACGTCCTCTTCCACTGACAATAACAATGGTTCAATAGCCGGCATGCAGAACAGATCGGCAACGATATTAGTGAGTCCTTTAAAGAACGGTGGGAAACGCCAGATAAATTTTGGGAAGTGGAAGAGTAAACTTTTGAAAAAGCAGGAGACACGGGACAGGCATATAAAACGTATACACAAAGTAAAAATGTACGAGCCCGGAGGCAGATGAAGGCAATGTGTAAGGAAATCTGCAAGCTTCAATGCTAATTAAAGTTCACTAATGAGCATCGACTGTAACTGTTTTCGGCCTACTGGTCATTAGGTGATATAGATCTCCAGCGGCAATTCATTGCCACTTCTGTGAAGCCTATTGCTCCTAGGTATCGCTGTACTCGTGTTCGAGGCAACAGTTCTCCACGGCAATATAAAATGGATTTTATTTTTTACTCAATTGTGAAGAAGTTCGCATTTGTAAAACATTTTTAAAACACCGTAGGTATTAAGTATCGGCCAATCATAACACTTCTGGGGAAAGGTAATAATGTGGCGGAGACTTTCCTTGAGGCAGATAAAAGTGGAAAACTTGGCAAACACAAAACACTGGATCCATGTATACGTGCAGGTATTCGGCAGCCTGTTGAAGGTATACCTAAAAGTGAAAGCCGTTATATCCGAGCTAACACTTCAAGGCAATTTATAGATTGAAGCAGGTCACTTTCTGATATTCACAGAGATTTTCTTGCCGTCTGCGAAGCAAAAAAGGAACCTCATGCGACCTATGCAGTGTTTAATCGTGTGTTCACGCAAGAATACAATTTATCCTCTTTGTGCCCAAGAAGGATTTATGTGCAATATGCCTTGCCTACGAAAACTCTGATTATCAAGAAAAGGAGCATCTGAAAGCGAACTATGATGAACATTTAGTTGAGAAATATTTGTCCAGAAGAGAAAAGAAATATGACAAAGACAACGTTGGCGGTATAGTAGCAGTACATGACCTCCAAGCTGTTGTGCAGTTGCCAAAGTATGATGTTTCCGCGTTTTATTGTAAATCAAAACTGAATGTTTTAATCTTGACTGTCTATGACATCAAGACAAATTCATGTGATTGCTATGTGTGTGATGAATCAAATGGTAAGCGGGGAGTGAATGAATTAGGTTCATGCCTGTTAATGTATTTAAAGCAGAAAGCTAACTCAACTGATGGTGAAGTTATCTTCTACACTGATAACTGTTCTGGCCAACAAAAAATAAATTTATGTTGGGCCTGTAATTTCATGCTGTTCGTTCTCTTGGAATAAAGTCCATAACCCATTAATATCTCTTAAAAGGACACACTCAGAATGAAGGAGACTCGGCTCATTCCCTGATTGAAAGACACATCAAACGCCAATTGAGAGGTGGACCTATCTGTACTGTGAACATGTTCCTGAGTCGCTGACTAATTTACAAATATTATATAAGTCTGCATTTATATTGAAAAATCTGAATATCTGCCTTTAAAATCGAAATTATGAAAATTAACATTCATTAAATAAAATACACACTTGCTGAACCTTGTACTCACACTTACTTGTTACCTGCTTACTTACACATACGTTATTTGAAGGGCGCCAGCTGTCACCCAGTACAGCAATAATAGAATGAGACTCTTGACTATCTCTAGGGTGTGGGGTAATAAGCTTACTTTTGACAACATACCATATAAGTTCTGGGAAAAGGAGATTGGCATTCGGTTTCCCCATTAATTTTGAGGTTAAGATATTTTACTGTCAATGAAATGAAACTATGAATTCGTTTGATAGAACAATATATATTCTTTAAATAATATATCAAAAATAGTGAGTCTTGTTGCGATAAAACAGATGAGAATATGAAATTATGACATTGCAACTGAAAGAAACTAGGCATGAATTTGAATTCTTCTTGGCCGGACATTTAACAATTTATACGAAATATTTCCCTCACTGATTCACTTGACTGTACCTTCAACACTTTGAGTGTAATTACGACGTAATCCATTGATCTGGTGTTTACTGTAGATGTGTCACGCCTAACTTGGTGATACATCCTTGTGACTGCTTCTTCTCCATATCATCTGACTTCTTTGTAAGTCAATATGGTATTACCTCTTGGCAGGTCCTGGGTTGCCCTCTCTGACTTCATGGTAAGCCCTTGCGTCCGTGTCTTCCACTAAGTGACGGACCAACCATTTGGTCTCACTCTCTCAATGACCAATAATTAATGGCTCACTGAGTCTTCACCATCTCTCGTTCACACTGGTTGACTGACCAACTAAGGCCTCTTGATCTAGTAGACTTCTTCACTGTACTGCATCCGTATAACTAATGACTGACGCTACAATATGCATCCACCTTTTATAGACGTTAGTTGACACAGCTACGTAATCTCCAGAAATAACCATGACATACTCCCACAACGCGGCAAATATTACATACAGTGGTGAAATAGCCCGGAGGCGGCTAACTCCGTGAGCGCATATCTAAATAAATACAATGACATAGCCATGGCGCGGCGATGACTTGGCAGAATCGCCACTAATCTTGCACAATGTCCCAACGTCACACCCAATCTCTGATATATACAACAATTCTCACTGTACAGGTATTGAGTGGTATTCTACACATACGTATATATGCATACATCTAAGTACAATCTTGCAAGCAACAGGCAATTGCAAAATCGAATTAAATAAGACTGATAATTACAATAATAGTAACACTATCACAGATAACATAATAATAATACCGACATAATAATAATAATGATAATAATAATAATAATAATAATAATAATAATAATAATAATAAATACAGATAAAATCATGGAATAATAAAATTACAGATATCATCTTGTAACGGGATTTGAACCGTTACAATTCGCCTCCCTCATAAATAAATCGAAGAACAAAAAATCGATTGATTTATGAAAAAAATTATATATATATATATATATATAAAATACTGACACATATAAACACTTTAAATGAGTATACAACAATAATTTTCTTTTTCAGCATCCATACATTTTATAATACATCACATATGAGAATTTTTCTCGCACATTGCCATCGTAGATAACTGTTCAGTGTCCCATTCTCTTTTTCTCTCATACAAATCACAAGAGTACAGCACTCAATTTAACACATACAAATAATTTTAAATGATTATACAACATTCTTCTCCTTTTTTAACATATCAAAATATTTTGTGAAAATTCACTTATATGAGAACTTTTCTTGCATATTGTTATCGCAGTAACTGTCCAATGTCCTGTTCTCCGTTTTTTGTCACACAGTACATGGCAATGTAGCACTAATTCTTCCAATACACCAATACGACACTTGGTTCACCGCAAATTCATTTATGTTACTTTTATTTTGCCAGTTTCTTACAAAAATTAATCATCTTATTATTATCTCAACAAATCTCACGTGACGTACTTCTTTACATATATTATACTATAAATACCGACAATATCCCCTTCCTGATCTTTGTAAGAATATGCACACTCCCCGATACGGTTCACAATAGTGAAATACCCCTGATAAAAAAATAACTTCAAGATATTTCCCGCCTCTGCAGATGATGAAATGGAACTCTGAGTAGCACTCTGTCACTCAAACTGAATCAATTTTGCCCTTGTAAACTTACATATCACAATAGATCACATCCTTCCTGGCAACAATAATTAAAGGATCAATACCATGGCTACAAGATGGTTCAATTATTCCGTAATCCAGCATAATGTTTATTTGTTCTTTGACGTCACTAGCACATTTAAGTTGAATGGGGTACTTACCTCCCACAAACGATCTATGGTCATTTACTACAAATTTATGTTCATATACGTGTTCTTCCTCACTTACCACTAAATACCTCTCGATGCTTACCTAACATCGCACACAATTACTCCTCCTGTAATTCACTCAAATTACCTCACGTCACTGCCACATACCGACTATCCCTCGGATACTGGTCGTACAGGCACGTAACACACCCAACAAAACATTTCCTCTCACTAGGAACAACTTCACTTACCTCTCATATATTTCAAAGAACACACGTCACCAACACACTTACCTTAGACCATCATAATTAACACGTACCTCTTTGCTAGTTTTACTCCCAGAACAAACACACACTACCTAAATTAAAGTCTATTCTACTTCCATGATTTGCAACCAAGTCAGCCCCTAAAATAACTGAATACACAAGTTCTGGTACAACAAGGCATAGTTGAAACTTACATATATCTTCAATTATGATTGGTACTGCTATCATTTTATTTACTCACAGTGACTTACCCAACGGCTGTTAAAATATTTAATAGTACCTGTGCTTACATTCTTCATATCACAATTTCCATCATCGGAGTTACTACCTCACTACTTACGTCATATTCTCGGCATTACAAGTACTTACATCACTTAACAGAACACTTCTTACGTCGAACTTACTACTACCATTAATTACTTCATTATCTACGACCACGGCACTACTTAAATATCTCACTTAACATTACTTAGGTCACAATCACACTATACTTAAATCTACTTTCACTACATAACTACTTATAATAAATACCAGTTCATCTTCTACATTCGGCCTGTCCACTTAATTTGCCCGATTCCCTGTGAATTTGGAATACTCTTGCTTGATAACGACACCTTGATAACATTCATATTGAGACTATCATAGTCTCTCTGATAACTCAAACCTGTACGCCTCCCATCTTCCGAGTCTCTCTGATTACTCTTCTGACCTTCTCTCTCATAACTCAAATACATACGCCTCCCATCTTCCGATTCTCTCTCGTTACTCTTCTGACCACTATCACCATCAACACAACTATTAATCCTCTGCGGATCATGATCACCCCCTCTCCTCTGATACACGGCTAACATTTTCCCCTCTCTCTCTACGGTACTACTTTCCCCAGACATCATGCGCTCTCTCTCGCACGCGCGCCCTAGCACACATTCCTCCCAAAGCCTATCAATGAACACTTTAATCTCTTCTAAATTAGACCTATTATCCCAGTACACTCGAAACCATATTCTACTTTCACCGATAAAAACATTCGACAAAATCTCCAGTACGTATTCCCATTCAGTATTATTATTCCTCAACTTACTTGCAAATCTTTTCTGAACTACTTTTACAAATTCTATAGAATTAAACTGTTTTCCAGAAAACTCGGTTAAATCACGATCCCTACTGAACAAACCACTCGCTATTACCACTTCTCTCGCCATCTCACCTGTACCTTTCTGCCACATTACTCCCTGGCAGTTCACAACTTCTTCTTCTTCTTCCGCTGCTCTGTCAGCCTTCTCTTCCTCTATACTTACGTCTTCCTGCAATTCTTCCTCTCTCTTTCTCACCTGCTGTGATAGCGTTTCCTGTTCGTTCCGTAGTTCAGGGACCTCCACAAGTTTGCTTTCAATTTGTTCATTTCTACTAATCTGTTCCCCCATCTCTTCCCCAACTGCATTGCAATTCTTGTCCAATCTCTTCTCGGCTACCTCATGAATTTCTTCCCGATTACTATAAATCTTATTACTTAACTCCTTGATATTCTTTGTACAAGTTCCTTTCACATGCTCAATTTGAGTATGAAGCTCGCTCCGACTCGACTCCATTTCTTCCCTAAGGTCAACACACTCTTTATTTAACTTATTTTCTAACGTAGATATTTGATTAGTTACCTCTACTATCTTAGTATCTATTTTATAATTTAGTGATTCACTTAAAGATCTATTTTCTCATTGGTCACATTAAAATTCTCTTTATTACTACCAATTAATTCTTCCATTTTACTACTTAGAGAGTTAATCTGTTTATTACAATTTTCATTATTAGTACTAATTAATTCTTTCATCTCTTTCTTATTATTTTCACTACTACTACTAAATAATTCTTTCATCTCTTTCATCTCTTCCTTCCTATTTTCAATCAGTTTCTTACAATTTTCATTATTAGTATTAATTAATTCTTTCATCTCTTCCTTACTATTTTCGTTACTACTAATTATTTGCTGCATTCGTTTATTACTATTTTCGCTACTAATATCAATCTTTTCCTCCATTCTTTTCTGACTATTTTCACTACTAGTATCAATCTTTTCCTCCATCGCTGCAAATCTGGCCAGCAGCAAACTTAGAATTTTTTGGTTCATTCCTCCCGCGATCTCCTTTTGAGTTTCAGCGTGCTTCTCAATTTCTGCACTTTCCTGAATTAACTCAGAAACTTCCATCGTATTCACCTGTTCCCTACTCTGAATTTCACCTTGGATGTCCGCGGAAGCAATGACCTCGTCGTCACATGACTTGTTATTGTCTTCCTTGTCCATCTTTGGTTCACTAGTGATAGTACGCGATCTCAAATTAATTTCCCTCTTCAAATCCCTTGACATATCCCCAAAATACAAATATATATCACAGAATTATAGTCCTGAAATTTACCGGTAATAATTTCCGTTGGCTTAAATGTGCATACTCTTCCCAGAATGAACCTATGATATGCTGTTATTCAGAACAAATTCTGAATTTATTCGAGTCCCACGTTGCGTCGACTCATTGTGAACATGTTCCTGAGTCGCTGACTAATTTACAAATATTATATAAGTCTGCATTTATATTGAAAAATCTGAATATCTGCCTTTAAAATCGAAATTATGAAAATTAACAATCATTAAATAAAATACACACTTGCTGAACCTTGTACTCACACTTACTTGTTACCTGCTTACTTACACATACGTTATTTGAAGGGCGCCAGCTGTCACTCAGTACAGCAATAATAGAATGAGACTCTTGACTATCTCTAGGGTGTGGGGTAATAAGCTTACTTTTGACAACATACCATATAAGTTCTGGGAAAAGGAGATTGGCATTCGGTTTCCCCATTAATTTTGAGGTTAAGATATTTTACTGTCAATGAAATGAAACTATGAATTCGTTTGATAGAACAATATATATTCTTTAAATAATATATCAAAAATAGTGAGTCTTGTTGCGATAAAACAGATGAGAATATGAAATTATGACATTGCAACTGAAAGAAACTAGGCATGAATTTGAATTCTTCTTGACCGGACATTTAACAATTTATACGAAATATTTCCCTCACTGATTCACTTGACTGTACCTTCAACACTTTGAGTGTAATTACGACGTAATCCATTGATCTGGTGTTTACTGTAGATGTGTCACGCCTAACTTGGTGATACATCCTTGTGACTGCTTCTTCTCCATATCATCTGACTTCTTTGTAAGTCAATATGGTATTACCTCTTGGCAGGTCCTGGGTTGCCCTCTCTGACTTCATGGTAAGCCCTTGCGTCCGTGTCTTCCACTAAGTGACGGACCAACCATTTGGTCTCACTCTCTCAATGACCAATAATTAATGGCTCACTGAGTCTTCACCATCTCTCGTTCACACTGGTTGACTGACCAACTAAGGCCTCTTGATCTAGTAGACTTCTTCACTGTACTGCATCCGTATAACTAATGACTGACGCTACAATATGCATCCACCTTTTATAGACGTTGATTGACACAGCTACGTAATCTCCAGAAATAACCATGACATACTCCCACAACGCGGCAAATATTACATACAGTGGTGAAATAGCCCGGAGGCGGCTAACTCCGTGAGCGCATACCTAAATAAATACAATGACATAGCCATGGCGCGGCGATGACTTGGCAGAATCGCCACTAATCTTGCACAATGTCCCAACGTCACACCCAATCTCTGATATATACAACAATTCTCACTGTACAGGTATTGAGTGGTATTCTACACATACGTATATATGCATACATCTAAGTACAATCTTGCAAGCAACAGGCAATTGCAAAATCGAATTAAATAAGACTGATAATTACAATAATAGTAACACTATCACAGATAACATAATAATAATACCGACATAATAATAATAATGATAATAATAATAATAATAATAATAATAATAAATACAGATAAAATCATGGAATAATAAAAATACAGATATCATCTTGTAACGGGATTTGAACCGTTACAGTACCACAGAAGGGATTATAGCTGCTAATTGAGCTGCAAAGAAACAGAGTGAACATTTTCATGTGCACGAATTATGCCATGAGGATTTTTCTGATGTGAAACATTGTTTCTATGGTAGGGCATCTGAAACTGACAGATGTGAAGGTTGTCAAAGTAAAGAGTGATTATCCATATTCTATACTTGTGAAGAATTCCTACAGTGAGGAATTTCAAGAAGTACGTGTAATTATGGAAAGGAAGAATATTGCAGACTTTTTCCTAGAACCAGCATTTCTTTGCAAACCAGGCCTAGCTCCTATGAAGAAGGAAGACCTTCAAGATTTACTAGCAAAGAATTTTGTCCCAAAGGATTACACACACTTTTATATGTCTTTGTAACCTGAGTGATAATACAATATCACTGACATCATTTTCAATTCACTTCTGATGACCCTTAGCAGATGCCTATGTTTTGTTGTACTGCATGATACTATTTCAGTATGTTAGGAGAATATCTGAGTTAGAAAGTTAATCATTTCTGGATTTCTGGTGTTCTAGTAAGGGTGCTGGAATCTCGTCTTTACCGGGGGATTTATTATTTGATATTATTAATTATATTTTTAATTTCTACTGGTTTAAATGGCGGGGGGGACTGAGTTTGTCGGGGTGTGTATAAAATTATTTATTGTGTTATTTATTTTTTTATCCTGTTGGGGATTTCCTAGGTTATTATTATATATAAGAATTTTTTAATATGTCCGCTAGTATTTCGGATTTTTCTTTATTAGATGTGATTGTTTTGGCGTCAGATTTGGTCAGTGGCGGGGTTGGGCGGTCTGATTTAGTAAATATTTTAGTGGTTTTCCAGAGAAGTTATTTTTATTATCATTATTTGTAGTTATATTTGAGAGTTATTTGTCCAGATACTTGATTCAGGGGCGTCCGAAATAATGAATATAAGGAAAAAATTAGTACCGTAATCTGAATTATTTTAATGAATCATGCTCGAAGACATCGCCTACTTCTCCGTGTAGGTGAGGGGAGTGGGTTAGAAGTGGTGTGAAGTTCGTGGCAGTGTTCACTGACAATTTGATTTTTCTGAACACTGGAAACTCCCGCTCCCGCCCAGCTATCTGCGCGTGCGCGGGCAACTGAACTACACCAGTCGCCGCCAGAGGCCAGCACAACAACCGGGCGCCAGAGGTGTGATGAACAGTTCAGTGGCAATCATTGGTTGTTGTTTACATTTGTTCGACATTTGTTGTACTGAAGTATGGTGCTGTTTTAAGTGTTATCAGTATACTGAAGTTGGCCGTAAGTGAACCACAATCGTAATGAAGAGGCAAGATTCCATTCAAAACATTTTCGCCAAAAAAACGAGTGTCAATAAGATTGGCGATAGTCCTGAATTCGGTAGTGTTACGAATGTTCAAAGTGCAAATGGCGCGACAGTGACAATGCTGAAGTTGGCTGCGTTGGTAGAACTGCTTCTTGTGATGCCGCTACTTCGAGCTCAATTAATGTAGTTCCGGTTATGGAGGATAGTAGGCCTAACTAAGTAAGGAAAAATACCTATGATACTGGAAACTATTGCACAAATTCAAAATTGTCAAAACAATTCCGTTCAGTCTTTTACAAACGAAAAACAAGTTTATGTTAGAAAATGTTTGGAAACCTCAGCCTGGATACAAATTTCCCTCCATTACTAGTTCAAATCATACTAGATCATTTCAAATGAAGTGGCTAGAAGAATTTACGTGGTTAGCTTATTCAGAGGAAAAATCTGGATGTTTTTGCAAGTACTGCGTGTTATTTTCCCATACCGAAAATGTACGGAAAGGAAATCACCAAGTAGCAAGGATTTTGGTCACTCAGGCTTTTACCAATCTTAAAAAAACCCAAGGAAATGTTTAGCAAACACGAAAATTTATCCTATCAAAAGAAATGTGTTTTGATCGCAGAAAATACGAAAGGTATAGTTAAGAAAAAGTCTGAAAGTGTTATCAATCAATTAAATACCCAAAGAAGACTGGATATTGAGAATAATAGAAAACAGCTAATCCCTATAATACAAACAGTACGACTTTGCGGGAGGCAGCAATTAGCTCTAAGGGGTCATCGTGACTCTGGACGAATAAGCCTTGAAGAACCGGACCAAAATGATGGAAATTTTCGATCGTTGTTGAGATACCGAGCCAACAGTGCAGATAATATTCTTAAAGTGCAGTTAATGACCAGTGGTGGGAAGACGATGTACACAAGTTCATTCATTCAAAACGAACTTATTAACACATTTGGTCACTTAATGCAAGCAAAAATTGTAGAAAATGTCAGAAAGTCTGTTTTTATTCCGTTTTAGCAGATGAAACCACTGACATCAGCCAAATCGAACAGTTTCCTCTCTGTGTACGTTACGTAGAGGACCAAACTCAAAATCAGAGAGGATTTTCTGACATTCGTCCCCGTTTATGACGTCACTGGAGCAGGTTTGGCCAACACAATATTGGAGACCTTGTCAACATTAGGGCTTGACGTAAACAAAATGAGAGGTCAAGGGTACGATGGTGCTGCCACGATGAGCGGGCAATTCAGAGGAGTTCAATCTTCCATCAGAGAAAAGCTACCGTTGGCCCTGTATACACATTGTTCTTCACACACTCTAAATGTATGTTTGTCAGATGCGAGCAAAATACCGTCTATAAGAAACTGTATGGGTGTCATAAAAGAAGTCTGTGGATTCTTTCATATGTCAGCCAAAATAAACGAAATATTGAAATCAATGATTTCTGAATGTTGTCCAGAACAAAAGAAAAAGAAACTTATTTCACTGCGCTAAACCCGATGGGTAGAAAGGCACGACTGAGTAATTTTATTTAAAGACATTTTGGAGCCTATTTTTCTCTCCCTTTGCAATATAGAAGAGGAATTAAGTGATTCAGCATCTGAGGCTCACACTCTAAGGAGTGCTCTTAGTCACTTTGCATTTCTTGTTAATCTTTTTGTTTTGAGCTGGATGCTATCAACCACACACAACTTATCTGAGCAGTTTCAAAACAAAAAAATAGATCTTCCACAGGCCTTGACTAACGTCACGAGTTCTTACACCCTCTATCGAAGGAGAGGGCAAATGCTGATGACTCATTTAAAGCCTTGTATAATCAAGTAAAGTCATTCCCTGCCAAACTTGACATTAAAGAACAGTTTCGAAGAATTTTCCGCCTTCAAACAGCACGTAGAAACGTCCCTTAAACCACAGAAGAAGAATACTATCGAGTAGCTGCTTATGTGCCATACCTGGACGATTTTTGTGACTCACTAAAAGAACGCTTTGAATCTCACAAGGAAACAGTTGCATCCTTACAAAACATCCTTCCATAAATGTGCATCATAACAGATTTCGGTTCACTGGAGGTTGCTCTTAGTTTCTATGAAGAAGATCTGTCACATGAAGAGATTGTGCAAAGTGAGTTTATGTTGTGGAAAGAAAATTGGAGTCAGGAAAATCCTTCAAATCTTCCAAAAACGGCTGTAAGTTCTCTAGAAAAATGTGACAAGACTTTCTTCCCCAACATTTATACCCTTGTCAAATTACTCGCAGTTCTTCCTGTTTCTGTCGCAACCTAGAAAGAACTTTCTCTAGCCTAAGGAGACTGAAGACTTACTTAAGGAACAGCACATCTGACAGTAGCCTTAACGGGCTTGCTTTACTCTCTATCCACAGAGACATTATAGTTAGTTACGGAGACGTTCTTGATAAGTTTGCAAGTTTGCCCAACTCAATGTTTCCTTTTTCATTTCTAAAGTGTTTGAAATCGTCTGACCTCTTAAATTTACTTAACCAAACCTTACACTAACCTTGCACCCCCCCCCCAGAAAAATATTCTATATTCGCCACTGATTTGATTTATTAATTCTCTTTTTGTTTTAGAATAGAGTCGGTTAAATTTAATTTTATTTTCGAGTGTTCATGTTCTTTTAAATGTGGTTCGGGCTCTGTTTTTCTCTAGAGTTAGCTGGATAAGATGTGGGGGAGGCTGTTTGGTATAGCATAACGAAGAGTGAGGCTGGTTTTTGGTGCGTTGAGTAGTACGTTTGTGAACAGATTAACAGCCGAGTCTATTTCTTTTGTGAGTGTGCGTCTGGGCTTCAGTTATTTAATTTGTTCTAACTGTGTGGTGTAAATATCCCAGTCAATGTATTTGTTGTTTACTAGCTTATGCGTGTTGCGATGGTATTGCTTAAGGTCTATTTCCAGTAGTACACGTCCGTAGTCGGAGCGTAATTGTTGCATTGTGTCGATGTTTGTGCTGTAAGGAATGTTTTTGAGAATGGCGATATCATTTATGTATGAGTTTAGAGTTATTACGCCACCAGTAGAAGGTTGCTTCTAGTGGGTCTATTACAAAGTAATTGTTTTGTGTGTTCGTGGTTTTGTGCTGTGTTACAGTCGCCAGCCAGTATTACGTGTTGACAGTCTAGAAGAAGGTCGAAGTCGGTAGTGTAGAGTAAATACTTTTTCCTCGGGGTAAGTAGGCTGATGTAATTGTTATATGTTCAGGTCCGTCGTCTATTTGTATAGTTGTGGCTTCTAGTGTGCGTGTGTCTGGGAGATAGATCGGACTGTGGGAAATGCACCTTTTAATCGCGATCGTAGTCGCACCTCCATCTCCATCTTCGTCGCCCCTGTATATTGCGTATTGGGGTAGTGTAAATCGTTTTTTGGGTTTGAGTTTTTTTTGTACGAGTAGTAATGCATGTCTATGTTGTGTTCCGTGAGGCTGTGTTTTAGCTCAGCCTTTGTTGCTGGGTCGTATAGGCCGTTCGCGTTCCATGTAGTAATCCTGAGGAGACGTCTAGCCATGGATTGTGTTTGTAAGTGTAATCGCGTAAGAGCATGTTTTATTGCTGTTATTGTTGTAGATATGAGTAGGTGCATGTGTGCTTGTGTTTCTTTAATTAAGTATCATATGTTAGGTGGTGTTTGTGGGGGCATTTTCAGTTTGTTAAGTTTATGTGTGACAGTGGGTTTGATGTATTAGCTGTGGCAGTATGTGTCGTGGGAGTGGGTGGGACTGTAGATGTTATTTTTGGGACTGGCGTGGTCGGCAGGGGCGTGTTCGTGTCTGTGTTTGTTTTTATTGTGGTGCTTTAGGGGGGTGGTTGGTGTTTACCATGTTTACGTTCTCCTTTAGCGACGTTACTGTAATCTTGAGATATGGTGGTGGTTTTATGATTAGTTTTACTTTATATTACTGGGAAACCTTTTTCTGTGATGTTGATACCTCATACTTTTCTTGTGTCTTTTGGTTCTTCCGTTTCTAGCACTGCGAATCTGTTGGAGACTGTGAGGGTGTTGTCGAGTGTGTCTGTGATGCTATTGCTGTGACTGTGAGTATTTGTTTAGGTGGTAGTGCGCCCTGGTGGGGGTGTGATAAGCGTCATGCAATTGTAATTATAATGAATGATTGAGGAATATATATTTCATTTTAAAAATAAATAGTATCTTACTGTACATACAGTAAGAACAGGCCAGGCCGAGATGGCAGGTTTCACCATACCACAGACTGTTGTCTCCATTGAGATTAATAAACACAATGAGTGACAGAATTAGGTTTCTCAGAAATTGTGACAACGAGGAAAGAGAGAGGATAACTTGTTGCCAAAGTTTTCATAGCCCCGGGCAGTCTTGGTAGTAGCAACAGCGCAGAGAGCCGAGTGCAAATTTCTGAGATATGACGTAGGGGTATCTCCATGTAACTAGCGGGAGTTGAACGCGGGGTTGGCACTGGAAGAAAAAAATATGAGCCTTCCCGGTCACGTGGTTAAGGTGGACCAATGGAAAAATTCACTTGACCAAAGCAAGGCGACAACTTCGTATTGTAAGAAGCACTAGCGAGGCTAACTCCGTGGATTAAACTGATAGAAAGAAGTGAAGTATCGATTCAGAATAAAGTGGAATTTAGGAGCCTTACTATACCACAAAACTTATATAAAGTTAATAATTGCGGGAGATTGCATGGTGTAATTCTGAGAATTCATGGACGCTATTCGTTGAATGGCTGAAGGCAAAGGAAGCCACAAAAGAGCGCGAAACCCCGAGCCGGGATACGGCAGCTAAATTCGCGAATATATCCATTACCAGCGAACGATAATAGTTGAGAATTGGTATAGAGCATGTGAGAACATAATTACATCATTGGATCATATATTAAAGCCACGGGCCAAACCGCAAAGTGTCGTATGAAGATATCGGGACTGCGCGTCCGAAGATGAACTCCGTTGAACCCGGAAGAGAGGGGATACAAGTATAAATATGAAGTCGTGGACAAGGACTAACAACTACTTTTGACAGTGTGTTCGAGCTGATAGCACGCCCGGAGTGCGTAAGTACTTCTGACAAAGTGTTCGGGCGGATACCACGCTAGGGGTGCGTGACAACTTCTGATATTTTGTTCGAGCCGTGATTACGCCAGAGGTGCGAGTGTGTACTTACTCGTGGAGTAGGGTTCGAAGTATTATATTGTTACATAGTACAGTGATTCATGACGTGATGTAGCTCATATTACAGTCTTGAGCAGTATACTAGTATGAAGTGTTTCAAATAGACAGGACTCAGTAAAGCATAACTTACGGAGTGTGAGATTCTACCAACCGATTAGGAAGTGCGTTACATGAGAACGGTCACGAGTGTTTATGTCACCTAGTAAACAGTCGATTCAAAACTGATACCTGGTCAGCTACACGAACGTGAGACGGGAAATTCAAGTGCACTCACGGGCCGTTGTAAAGGGAATCCCGAGGTATCCCATGTTCCTAGTGTCCGGGAAAGGAATGAAGAATGTATATTTACATTAAGTGGGCTAGATACAAGGCCGAGAGTGTAAAATTTGTGAATAGAATTTAGGGTGGAAATTATTCCAAAGTGCAACAGTTAATTTATTTGTTTTTATTCAAAATGTGTAAAGTTGAAAAGGGTCAAGGATTAATTCTTCAAGCTGGCATGAATACCAGTGGAATGCATTGCTAAAAACCGGAGGGGCTATGGCTTCTCGTCCGGTTTTAGCAAACTACAGTGGCAGAGTTGAGTAACCTTTTAACATATTTGTAGATTGCTATCGTTAGGGGGAGGAAATCATATTATATTATCATGTAACTTGATTGTGAATCGAGCCGTTCCGGCTCGTATAAATTCAAAGATAGATAGACAAAGGGACAAATTAATATGTAGATTAGATCGAGCACTCATCATAATTTTTATTATTAAATAGAGTATAGTAGGGTTGAGTTGTTCATTCAAGTGCTTGAGTTGTTTGATATGATATGGAGCACGTTTCACGTAAAGATAATGTTAATATTCATTTAGAAGTGCTTCCAAAGTGTTTTTCCGTTATCGGAACTTTTATAGATATTAAGGCATGTTGTTAAGATAATCCAGAGGTAGGATTGCCTAGTGATTTAAATTGTTGTGGGACGGAATGAAGTCCATTGATTTGTTTGTAAATATCGCGAAGTTCGCCAGTGGACAAAATAATAATAATCTGTACAAGTGTCGAAGTAGTACATTAAAATTTGGTAATGTGTAAAGGCGTGTTTAATAATAATCTGTGAGAATAAAGGCACGGGCCTAGTTGGATAGAATGATTGCAAATTAAAGTAATTTAAATGTGGAGATCACATGTGCCGTGAATAATTATAATTTGTGCAGTGAATCCGGTTTTAACACTAAATTTTGATTTAACGTTTTTGGACTCCATAATAATCATAAATATTTTGGTAGAAACGAGATAGGCACTTTTATAATATGGTCACGCTATGTTTGAGATCCAGAGGGATTTGAGCCAAAAGTTGAGATTTGGAGTTTTGTGGGACAGGAATCCGGCCCGAAATGAAAGTGAATTGTACTGATGTTGATGAAGAAATAGATGGATCTTAAGGCCTGCATAGAGGTTGTATTTATATACCGGTGTCGTGAGTGGCAGAATAGAGTCCACACACCGAGGGTTAATTTGTGAAAATGTTTTGAAGAGTTCCAATGGATAAATGGACTTCAAAATGGAAAAAGAAGGAATAATTTAACACTTGCAGAGATTGGAGATATTTGCCCAGCTGCGAGGTGTTATGGGATTTGAGAATTGTCTTAGGAGCATATGGTCTCCATGAATTGACGAGTGTACGAAAATAAGGTTGCGGGTTCGAACACTATTATGTCCCGACCGATGTGAATTCGGATCTTGGTGATTTCTGTTTGGGAGAGAACGTATGTGACTAAATTATAAAGATGGGGAATAAAAATACAGATTCTCGAAAGAATAATAATAATAATAATAATAATAATAATAATAATAATAATAATAATAATAATAATAATAATAATAATAATAATAATAATAATAATAATAATATTCCAAGTAAATCATATCTGGATTGATTAGTGCCAAAATAAATCGAAATTGTAAAAGGGGTTATGCGTTAAACATATTAAGAGTGGACTACCGTGTAACAGGCGAAATTAATTTTTTTTAATTAATAATAATAAATATAAAAAACTACTTTTTGAAGAAGAATAAGAAGAAGAATTTACTTTTTTATAATTTGGACATAATAATGATGTTGGGAGTTAAAATGAAAAATTTGAGATTTTTCACTAATAATAATAATAATAATGAGAATATTTGAAGGAGGAGAAGAAGAATAATCAAAGAAGCTACTTTTATTTATTTCAGATGCAAAATAAAAATCGCGAAAAGTTGAAATATTATTCCGAGGATGATTACGGGTTACGATAATCATGATCTCCACAAAACATAATGAAAATAATAATAATAATAATAATAATAATAATAATAATAATAATAATAATAATAATAATAATAATAATATTTAATAAAATATTTTTTAATTTTATTTATTTTTCTTATTATTCGGATGATGATGATGGATGATACTAGGGAAGTCAGCTGGCGAATTAACGTAATAATGTCAATTGGTTGTAAATAATAAGTTAATATGTGTACAATGAAGGCAAATCCCTACATCTGGACCATTAGGTTAGAGTCCCTTTGTCGTATTCCTTCAACTAACGATTAGCATATCTTGGTTAGGAACCCGGGGAGAGTTTGTAGTTTCCCGGGTTGGTCTCATCTCAATCAAAGTGGAGGCGATAACATGTTCCATGTGATCGCGCCTACTTAGCCAACAGGTAATTGGTCCATGATCAAATATGGTCATGGTGTTAACGAAGGTAAATCTGATACCTTCAGATATCAACGGTTCCACCACCCAAATGGAAGGGTGGTCAAAGGGGATAAATATTATGTAATCATTTTTCAGGAATAATTTGCCAACTTACCGGCAAATCAAGGGTCAACAGATTTTGATTGTGTGTAAAATTTCATTTGTTTACTTAAATAAAATGCTCCTTTAGCATTTGCAAGGAAACAGTTCCAGGTTCTTGTTCTTGTAGAATAGTAAACCCTTGGTGACCGTTTAAATATCCGTCCCCATTCCTAGGACGGAGCCTTCATAATTTCCCTTTGATCTGAATATATATATAATTTGTGTGTTTTTTATGATGAGCCTTAAAGTTAAAGATTAGAGTGCCCCGTTCAACCCTGTAGTACTGATTGGATGGCGCCCTTACATTTAGTTTGAGATCTTATATCTCAAAATATTTTTTTTATTGTTTATGAGTTGCGATAGATTCGGACCGTAACACTCCCTGAGATAAATGCTGGTTGGGATTCAGGCTTTGAGCGGGTACATAAGTAGAGAAACAATCTTGATGTAGTTTATGTATGCCTTGCGTTGTCTGTGTGATGCAGGGTGACCATGCTCCCCCCAGTTAGCATACAGTAGCTATACAGTCTTGGATTTCCTGCATTCACTGGGCTTGTGAGGGCCAGCACACTTCACGTACTTCCGGGTCATGTGGTAGCCTGTACGTGAGTGACCGGACACTTGGCAGTAAAAGCACTGTAGGATTCTGTGAGCTTCTGTGGGGGGGTTAGTTTATTCTATGCGTACAGGTATTTCGAGTATGTATATGAGGTCGGTTAGTCTTTCGTGTGTCTGTGTTGGTGTGTAGGTGATTATAATGAGTGGCGTAAGTGTTTTGATGGTTGCTTCTCGTTCTGTGGGGTCCTTTTAACCATTCGTGTAACGTCAGTGGGTCAAAAACTTTTGACTTCTAGAACGCTGATTATTTTAGTGTCAATGGCGAATCTTTTGATGACTAACTCTGTAGTGATGATCCTGTTTGTGGTAAATGTGTAATAATTAATATTTAATGTATTGAGTGTGTCCGTCAGTTTAAGGTGGTCAAATGTTTGTACTTTTACGTTGGCCCTGCCTTTAGTTCGTTTTATCTGGTAGTTCTGGTTAGTGACAGTTTTCTGGATGAGCAGCCTTAAATTTCACCCCCGTTTGTCGGATGTAATTTGAACTGGTGGGTGGTTTTCCGGTGGATCCTTAGTGCCGCACTTCGTCATGGCTAGAGCTCGGTATAGTGTAAGTTAAAACTGGACACGGCACGTCACGGTCTGTTCGACCGGGTTCGGAGATAAATGTTTATAGTTCTTAACGTAGCGTGCCGCTAGGTTCCTTCCCCTCAGTAACTTACAACTTCAGCCAGAGTGCAGTTTTAGACGAACCCGGGCGTGCCCTATGATGTATTCGTGTTTAAGAGTTAGGTTTCACTTTTTAAGTTAATATTGCGAGAATGTGTTAGTTTTGTTTTATTGTCGTGTAAAATAGCGCCTTCGTATATATTGAAGTCCAGCACATAATGGATACAATAGGGAAATAGAAATCGAAAGCCTTTTAGAAAAGGTACATTCGCCAAATATTATGATTGCCTGAAGAAGAGTAGACCTCAGCTGCTCCAGAAAACTAGAAGGACTTGATTGATTGATTGATTGATTGATTGATTGATTGATTGATTGATTGATTGATTGATTGATTGATTGATTGATTGATTGATTGATTGATTGATTGATTGATTGATTGATTTATTGATTGATTGATTGATTGATTGATTGATTGATTGATTGATTGATTGATTGATTGATTGATTGATTGATTGATTGATTGATTGATTGATTGATTGATTGATTGATTGATTGATTGATTGATTGATTGATTGATTGATTGATTGATTGATTGATTGATTGATTGATTGATTGATTGATTGATTGATTGATTGATTGATTGATTGATTGATTGATTGATTGATTGATTGATAAAATCATGACGAAAATGTGTCCAAAAATCTAAAGAAATATTGTTAATATATGAAGAGATTTACCAAAATCTGCTAAGTTTCATTAAATTATTTCGTGTTTCCCCGCTACGCCGCGCAATGTGTAGTGTATTTCTGGTGCCAGACTGCATCGGAACTACAGTAGACGAGCAAACACCCATCACTGAGCATGCACGAGATACAAGTAAATGGTCCAGTATCTGTTCCAAATGCATGTTGTGTGACGAACCCTGTTTCATGACTGAATCTGAATGTTGATTTTTTGTCACTTTTTACTTTATTATTATTATTATTATTATTATTATTATTATTATTATTATTATTATTATTATTATTATTATTATTATTATTATTATTATTATTATTATTATTATTATTATTATTATTATTATTATTATTTCTCTCAAGATCACAGTACACAAATACCCAATCGATCCGTTGAATGAGAAAAATAACACCGTTCATCTTAAGCCACACACACAAACTAAACTACTAACTTTAAAACCAAACAGACATAGTTAATATACCTAAAAGAAATAAAAGGACACCACAGTTTATTAAAAAAAGAAAACAAAAAGAAAAGAACACCACATAATAACCTACCGTCCGGCCAAGTCATCACCCCTGGTGAGAAGAAAGCCACCCTCCCAGTGATGACTCGACCGGCCCTTCCCGTGGAGACCTCCTGAGGGCCCCAAGATCTAACCAGATGACAATTTTTCCTCCTCACCATACCACTCCTAATCTTACTCCTTGGACATGCCGTGAAGTCCGTCGGATACTCCGGATATGTTACCCCCTCAGATAGGACCACCCAGTAGCCATCCTCAGTGTCTTCATGTCATGTCCAGCATAGGTATATTGGTCTTGGGTCCTTCCCACCCCGACTTTTTACGGGTGAGTCCATCTCACCCTTTCCCCACTTTCCTTGCCATTTACACCATCATTTCTCCATACTTCTCCCTCACCACCTTTCAACATACATAATAAAGACATAAATACTTAAAAATAAACATATATTACCACCTATGCAATTCCGGAGCAAGACTACACCTTGCATCCACCTGTCCTTGTTGACACATCACATTCCATCACCGCCATTGTTTTTCTGTTTGACATACTCCGGATTGCTGAGTCCAGACAACCTTGCCTCACCAGCCATGTCTGTGTTTACATTATTCCTCTACTGTTGCAATTTCATCCTTGCTTCATAATTGCTTAACCATGCTTGATCTATTTCAATACTAAGCCATACTCTACATTAGATTTGCCCTATCGTCTACAAAACCACAATTTGTCAACTCTCACAATTACATATAGACCCCTTTTTTTGTCATTTAATATACGTTTTTTATATTATGTTTAAATATATTACATTATTAAATGAAAAACTGCTGTCGTTCTTGTTGTATGTCCGGCGCTCCCTTCTCGCTCCGCCGGCCAGCTGCACGCGCGCCTGTGTATCATTCTGCTAGCTTCGACGCGCAGCCCTCAGTGCGCGTGCCTGACCATCGAGTGTACTATAAATAGGAGCTCCCTGCCAGCTCACTTGCCCACTTGCCCCGGTGTCCAGCTCCAGAATACACCCTACGTCGAGCACGGAGGCTACTCCTCTTGAAAATGTGCTTCGACCAGGTGGACTGAATTTCTGGCAGTACGAGGTCTCACCTCTGGTCACCGCTCCCTTACCTGTTTCCGCTGCCTATGTTCCGTAATTCTTTTACAAGCCATTTTCATTCCCTAATTTATGCAAGCTCCCTTAGTTTCGCTAGGTGGAATTTCTTCAATCAATTGAACTTGCTTTTTAGGAATTCAGGCACTTCAACAAACAAGGACTCTCATGAACATTTATGTTAGTGTGCCAGATAGTTCTCGACTATCAACGTGTCAATTCACAAAGACTATCTTTTCAAGATAGAAGTGTATATAAAGACTGCAAACCTGTACATATTGTATAAAGACAGACTTTTCTCAAGATTCAATATTCCTTTTTGCTTCAAAATAAATTTCAGTTATTTGTGTAAATATTATAAAGTGAAGCAAATAAAGTTGTGTTCTGTAAACTTCAACCTTGGTTACAACAGTTCTTGTTATTGTTATCGTCACCGTAATCATCTAGATTGATATTTCACGAGGCAGGATAATTACGATATTGCATGTTGGAGACAGACAGTAGAGAAAAGAAAACATTACAGTAAGCTGCCATGTGGAAAGTTTTAAGATAGAGTGCTTCCTTTCAAATACTAACCAATTTCATAAATTATACAACTTCATTGTGTTTCAGAGAAATTTGCTGTCTGTAAAATGTCAATCTTAGGTATAAAAACTCTTCTCTAATGGTATTCGAATCTACATAATTGCTTCTGCTTTGAGAGTAAACAGCTGAAAGTACTGCCGCAAATCCCTTTTTCTCAAACATTTCAAGCCAGTTCATTTCACTGCCTCGGCCACAGTAAAATTTTGTCGTGTGCCGAAAAACGCTCCACGGAGATTGTTGAATTTGGTGACAATATAACAACTGTGTTCCTGGTTTTAACAGTGGTGATCGTACAGTTAATGATGAATGTTGGTTGAATATCCCCTTGTGCAGTCACCCAGCAGTCGTGCAGCACTACACTGTCCAGTCAGCGGGGATATTGTGGGCCAGTGTTCAGGCGAAGAAATATTGCCTAGGGAAATTTGACCTGATAACAGTCGCAGTATCCTATCTGCAACACACAGGCAAACCTTGTTCATGTGTGCTGAACCTCTTAAGAAGCTATAACATTTACGGGCGATGAATTCGAAGTGAGTGTTACAAGTATTAGTAACTTGTTATTTATGGTAGACGACAAATGCTTGAAGTCACCACATGACAAAAGTTTATATATCCGGTATCAGTAGCGAGATTCAAAAACAGATCTAAAGGTTCCCTTATTCGAAACAGACCAGTCGTATCGCTAGTTCATATCGACTATGGATCTGCATTCAGCGCTGAAACCCATCTTCTACGTATCGAATATATTAGGCATTGCACCTTTCACTGTTGTGATGGAAGAAGTGGCCCTTAAGATCAATCGGTCATGGCGTTCCAACTTGTACTCTGGAATGGTGCTCCTGTTTGTTATGGCACACTTAGTCTGGATGACAATCCACATCGGAATGGAATTCCTGACACACGCGACCATCTCATCCTCATACATCCCAATGAACTGCTTCATAATCTCAACTTATTCGACAGTGATCTTTGGGATCATCTTCAATGCAACAAGGAATGTCAAGTTAATTCAAGAAATGTTCGAAGTGTTAACAGAAATCGATTCAGTATTGAATTTCCGTAAAGTTCTTTTCCATAAAAGGCTTTTTTATCTGTCATTAATTGGTATAGGAATTTTCTTTATCGCTATTATTATATTCACTATCGGTGACTTGATGTTCACCAATGATAGTAATTTCATTTTTACTTACCCGGTATATTTTGTATCGTGCACTATTTTGCTTCAGTATGTCAGTGTTATGCTTGTTATTAAGCACCGCTTCACTTCGTTCAACGCCGAGATAACTCAATTTTTCAGTGGGAATCGTTTATCCACCACAAAGAAATCGTGTTCCGAAATACATCTGACACTAGGGTCTTCGAGACTGAACCACTCACCCGGTACAGAGAGCTGGTTTACCACTGTAAAACGCCGCCCCATGTCTCCAGAGATCCAGAAGGAACTGTTTCTCACCCACATGAACTTGTGCCATCTGGGACAACTGGCTAACCGCACATTTGGAATTGTCCTCGTACTATTAATAGTAAACATCGTGGTGGGTATTGTGGGTAGCGTGTTCTACTTGCTCCTTATCATCTTAGAGATCGTTCCTTTCACCGTCTACGGCTTAGCTGTCCTGTTACTACGGCTGGCTCTGACGGTCACCCAATTGGTGTTCATCGTCGAGGCGAGCCACAGAGCAGCGGAAGAATCAGCTCAAACCAGTGTCCTTGTCAGTAGATTACAAGTGTTCCATCCGAACAACGAAACACTGGATAAGATGTCACGTCAGCTGCTGCACGTCAAACTGGAACTGACGGCCGCCGGTTACTTCTCCATGGATCGTTCACTGTTTGTCACGGTGATGGGCACCTCCGTCACCTACTTGATAATACTATTGCAGTTCCTGATATCTGGGTATTAGGTGACAATGATATGGAGATATTATGTGAAATTAACACGTTACATTTTATTACTATAACTATTAGGTTTTTCAGACAGCTGAAATTACTTTCGAAGAAATCAATTTATTAACTACGTGAAGAAAGAAAATATTGATAACAGAATTATAACTGAAAAAGGAAGCAAATTAATTGAAATAGAAGGACAGGTTTCAGTCTTGAAAGAACCAATTATGATTCTATCTAGTCATCAACAATATTTAGAAATGTATAAAGACTCGTGTTTATTTCTTTGCAAGTATTTAAAAAACTAGAAATGTTTAACTTATGTAACTCTCAATTCTCTCCACTCTAGTGTATAACATAGTGCAAGTGTTGCAATGCCGGTACTGCGTATTGGCGCGATTCCAGCTGGCTAGACAGTCCGTTAACCTTCAGCAGGCCAAGCGACCCGCTTGGCTGGGTCACAGACATGCTGTTCTTAACGTTGGACGTTTTACTTCCACTTCTATTCAGATGATGATGATAATTATTATTATTATTATTATTATTATTATTATTATTATTATTATTATTATTATTATTATTATTATTATTATTATTATTATTATTATTATTATTATTCGCCGGTCCCGTGGTATAGGGGTAGCGTGCCTGCCTCTTACCCGGAGGCCCCGGGTTCGATTCCCGGCCAGGTCAGGGATTTTTACCTGCATCTGAGGGCTGGTTCGAGGTCCACTCGGCCTACGTGATTACAATTGAGAAGCTATCTGACGGTGAGATAGCGGCTCCGGTCTAGAAAGCCAAGAATAACGGCCGAGAGGATCCGTCGTGCTGACCACACAACACCGCGTAATCTATTATTATTATTATTATTATTATTATTATTATTATTATTATTATTATTATTACATGGATTACCCGTGGAACGCAGAGGTGAAAGAAGGTGCCGGGGTGAATGGGTCTAACTATAATGTCAAGAAAGAATTTAAAACTGAAATGGAAGGTTATATTTTTGGAAAGAAACAAGATAACAAATTCTCACTTAGTAATATAATAATGATAAAAATAGAAAAGTGCCATATTACAGTATTTTAACTCTCTTGGGCTACAAGCCCCTAGTTTTGCAAATTTTGAGTTCCCAATTAACATTTACAAAGAGCACAAATTTACACAAGGGCAGAAATCCCTCAATACATGGAGTGCTTGCTCCCAACACACAATATCAAGCCTCCCAGAGGCACTTTTATTTATTTATTTATTTATTTATTTATTTATTTATTTATTTATTTATTTATTTATTTATTTATTTATTTATTTATTTATTAATGTCTTTCTGTACATGGCGGGGCTCAGGCTATGAAGCCTGCTATTATGCCAAACCATATAATTGTACACCTGTGTAAACAGAACATTATGACTACTTAAAATTACAAATAAGTTTAATATAATTTAAAATTAACATGAAATGTAATTTAACTGCAAATGTAAAGTATCATAATTTGTTTCTAACATTTTAAATTGAATTTATAGTATTTACTATTATTAAAACTATACCTCGAAAATTGTCAATGTTACTAATCTTATATTTACACTTTATTCATTAGACTTAATCTAACATTTGAGGGTACTTCTTGGAGTAAATTATTCTGATTCTAGATAAAAGTTCCAGCACATTCTTTTGAATACCTTTAGGTTGCTTATATCTCTAATTTCAGCCGGGAGGGAATTCCAGGAACGTATGGTCCCCGGTACAAATGAGTTGTTATACATCCTACTGTGGTGAATGGGGATGGACAACAGGGATCGTGTTGATGACCTTGCGGGTGTTCTGCCTGAGGGAGAGAGGTAGCTGAAATCTATTCTCAGGTAGTCTGGTTTACCTGTTCGCAGTATTTTGTGCAGAAGAGAAACAGCATGGTACTTGCGTCTATCGCATAATCTTAACCGGGACAGCTGATGGAGGAATGGGCTGATGTGGGAATGGAGCGGAACATTTAGAATGAATCTAATGCAGGCATTAAGCGCCCGTTGAAGTTTGGAACCAAATGAATAACTTACGTTATTATAGACTACGTCACCATAATCAAATATTGGTAGAATTAGTCCTTGAACTAGCAGTTTCCTGGTTTTGACAGGAAGAAAGTCCCTCAGTTTGTGCAGTGAGTGTAATGAGCCGAATACACGTTGACAATTTTTTGTTACGTGCTCTGACCAACTTAAATACTTATCAAAAATTATTCCAAGGTTCTTAACGGAGTCTTTCAGTGTTATAGGTGTTTCATTGATCTTGATAACCGGTATATTCATACTTTCTAACTTGGCATGCGCTTTTTTAGATCCTATTATGATGGATTGCGATTTTAATGGGTTTACCTTCAGGCAGTGGCTACTAGTCTATTCGTCAATGTTAAATAGGTCTTCGTTTAGTTTCATGGTTGCTTCTTGTATGTCATTCGGCTTGGTATGAATATACAATTGGATATCGTCAGCATAAAAGTGATGTTTAGAGTTCGTCAGTTGTTCTGATAGGTCATTCATGTATAGGGAGAACAGAAGCGGTGATAACACCCTACCCTGTGCTACCCCCATCTCAGTATTTAGCCATCTAGACATATTGTCTCCCACTGACACACATTGTTTACGTCCACTGAGATAGGAACGTACCCGGCATAATACATTATTAAAAATTTCATCGCTTCTAATTTGGCTAGTAAAATGTCTTTGTCTACGCAGTCAAATGCTTTTGTAAGGTCGAGAAGAATTAGAATTATCATTTGTCCGTTATCCATTGCTAGCTGAATGTCGTTAGTTACTTTTACCAATGCTGTGTTGGTACTGTAATTCGATCTGAACCCTGATTGATATCTGTCGAGTAAGTTATGATGTAAGAGATAGTCTGTCATTTGTTTATGTACTAGTTTTTCCAGTACTTTTCCTAGTACAGGGAGGATACTAACAGGCCGGTAATCGTCAAAGGTTATAGGGGTACTATTTTTCGGCAAGGGTCTGATGATGGCATTTTTCCAGTTCTCAGGAAAGATTCCCGTCATAAGAGAGGTGTTAATAATGTGCGTTATTGTAGGAAGAATGATGTCTAGAATTTTTCTTAAAACGGACAGGTTTATTCCGTCGTGTCCGGTAGACCCTGATTTTATGTCATTGAGGGCGCTCTTTACATCACCTGGAGTCACATGAGAGAAGTAAAATGTTTCTCCACCATGCTTTCTCTTTGAAGATATTTTGTCAATAGTGGCTCTCTTGGTATTTCCGTTCGCCTGGACGTTTCTTGAGCTAAAATAATGATTCAGATCGTCCAAAGGTACATTACAGTTACTATCCTTTGTCTTTGTTTTATTTAGACCCATATCGTGGAGAGTTTTCCATACAGTTGCAGAGTTATGTGTATTTAAAACTTCGTACGAGTAGCGTATTTTAGCGTTTCTTATCATCTGCGTTGTTTTATTTCGGAGTCTTTTATATTTCTCAAAATTGTCCTGTGTTGGATATTTCACATAGTAGCTATAGGCTACGCCTCTGTCTTTCATTTGATCACGAATTTCTTGATTGAGCCAAGGGTTAGATGGTCGCTTTACTCGAGCAGTACGTAATGGGGCATGTCTGTCGTATAAAGTTAAGAGAAGTTCGTTAAAATGAGATACTTTGTCGTCAATGTCCTTTATGTACTGAACTGTGTGCCAGAGCGTCCTCAATGAGGGCTTCTTCGTTCAAATTTTTGAAATCTCTGTATGTGAATATCTTAGGCTTGTATTTTGGACACTTCAAAGAGTATGCTGCGTAAATCATATCATGACGGGAAAGGCTTGGCATAGGCATCTGTCCATGTGACAATATACGGTCTTTATTGTTTACAACGATTAGGTCAAGGAGTGTGTGCGAGGTTGCAACCTGGTGTGTGGGTTGTAAGGGCAGAATTGTCATATTAATGGATTCAAACATGCATGTTAGTCGCCTAGTTTCAGTAGTTGCATTTGTTAGATCAGTGTTAAAATCTCCCATTAAAACCATGTGTTCATACCTGGATATTAAATCCTGTAGGGCTTCCTCTAGATCCGTTGTGTTTCCGGTCTTCGGTGGGCGATACACTACACCGAGTAAACACTTCGTACCACGAATTTCAATTTCTACGAACAAGAACTCCGGCCTGTGAGAGTATTCACTTGGCGATTTGAATATTACCTTGTATTTCAAATCGTCACGTATGAACATTCCGACTCCGCCTCTAGACTTTCCTTCTCTATCGTTCCTAATTAAAGTGTATCCACTCATTTTAATCAGTGCTGAAGGGATAGACTGACGCAGCCATGATTCTGAAATCATTATAGCATGCAGATTACAGGTTGAAAATATTTCGGAGAATTCTGAGAAATGTGGGACAATGCTCTGTGCATTGACATGTGCTATTTGTAGAGAAGTAGGGTAGGGCGCAAGAATGTCTTTGAGACGGTTAGCGGTATTCTTCGAGGGGGCTGGCACGACGGGGTAATGACCTGCCTGGGACAGTGGTGAAAGGAGGCTGAAATTAGAGACATTTGTTTTCTGGTTGCTTAATGCTGCCAACTTGAACGTTATGACAACTGATGGTAAGAAGTACCTACTACAATTATATGATTAGCACCTAAATTAACACTACAACTATGTGGAAAATTAACTTGTGTGAACTAAAACAACTATGGCGGTCCTTGTATTGCAGAGAGTCTGCTCATGACTAGTGAATACTGTTCAAATCTGAACGATTAGTAATGGCTATTTTTCGGTTCCCATGTTTTACATATATGATCCCATCTCTAGACCATACGTTTTGGACGGTAAATTTTGCGACTGCGTCCTGAAGAAGCCGGAGTCTTGCTAGAGTAAGGTCCTCGAGGATGGTTTTATTCGAGCCCTTAAGTTTCTTTTTGTTCGTGAACATAGCGTTTCTCTTACGGTATGATACAAACTTGACAATTATAGATCGCGGACGCCCGTTCTGGATTTTCCCAACGCTGTGAGACGTATCAATGTCATCTACGGAAAGACTGACCCCGATTTCCTTCGCAATGTCTAGAACTAAGTTGTCAGTGTTCTCGTCCGCAGTTTCCGGTATACCGAACACACGTATGCACTGCCTTCTTTGATATTGTTCCAAACAGTCAGTTCTATCCTGCAGTTCAGTTTTTAGATCACTGATTGTTTTGTCCCGCTCCTCCAGGGCCCTCCTAAGTTCTTCAATTACACTCATATTAAAAGTAATAGTCTCCTTTAATTGATCAACAACTGACTTTGTTACCTGGTCCTGGATGAGGTTGGCAAGCGTGCCAAGTGTCTCCTTGCTGCTCAGCGCTTCTTGTACGGCCTGCTTAACTATGGCTTCCATTGGCACTTGCTTCACCTTGCGTGGCATTATTAATTTGTTGAATTTTTGCCTTACGCTTTCACCAATCACTTCACTAACACTCACACGGAACTACTGCACTGGTAGAGATAGTGTAATAAACTCTGAGCTGCCACACTACGAAAATTCACCTGCTAAATTCACGTTCGCCACAAGCCTCGAATTCTGCGTCTATGCACTGTCCGCCATTATTAGATACTTTTACAACACTAGAAAAGAGCGAACGTGCTCTCACTTCTTCCAAGCCTACTCAAGTCAACATTACATGAAAATCTAGTAATCACAGGCCTTACAAGGCACTATTTACAAATTTGAAACACGGGCATCTTGTACCCAACGTATTGGCCGTTGCGGAAAGAAACAGGTTAAGTAAATGGCCCGAAACACAAATTGAATGGAGACGAGTACTTGAACTCCTAAATATGCATTCTTAAAACCTAAGGGGCACTAGGCCGATGAAACAGGGGCTATTCCCAAACTATGGAGAACACTCGTATAAGAATGTAATTTACCACATTACAGAATGAAAAATAGCAAAAAACGTAGTCACCTCAAACCAAGATGAAGGGGAGCTCGAGAGGGTACATCACTCTCTATCCCCGATGTACAGTTAAAGATTTATGAAATTTTACATGAGCCGAAAGGAAATTTACATTTTAAAGTTGGTTACATAGTTAAAGTTTCGAAACTTTCCCTCGGGTTAAACTGTGGAGCTAGCAAAAAAGTAAGATGTTAGATGGCCACTACCTTGCTGAAGAACTGCTGCCTGATGATAGAGGCGCCTCTCACCTCCTGCTTAACACACACACTTAGTTAGATGACAATCAAATGGCCAAGAGATGAGAAAATCCGCAGTTTATAAAACCTAGGGAAAAGTTCGAGACCTTTCATGAATAAACCAGCCACACCCTTTCACTTTATTGGTGAATTTAAAAGTTACAGTCAATTTCGAGGAAGAAGCCTGTGATAGGGGTAAAATTAATTACAGAAATAATTGATTGGTTGGATTCAAAACTGGCGGAAAGAAAAGATAAATATTGCCAACCCAAAAATAAATGAACTTCAATCAAAAAAAATCTGAATACAAAACTCCTTCATATCAAAAGTTCTTCTACTTCGCACCAGGGTGCATGATCATAGTTTTTTAGCAATGACATCTGTTGAAGAAAGTCCCAAACTTCTTGATGAAGAGCAAACAAAACAAGTAGAAATACAGTTAGTTCAGGAAACTTCAAAATAACAAAATTTCATCAGATTTCTGTAGTGACATCTTCTGAGTAACGGTTTAAGTAGGTCTAGTTTCAAGTTCACAGTTCCTCCAGTAGAGGAGTTCTTCTAGGCGCTCATTTGAACGCGCGGGGTTGAGGTGTACCTCCAGGTACAATTATTATTATTATCGCGTTAAACTTCCGTTGTAAACTACCTCGGAATTCTAAGTAAGCATTTAATTTGGTGCCTATTATACTGGTAATTTTCCATTACGTCATTTCCAAATTACAACAACTCTTTTCCGTTTATTGTTATGATTATTGTTATTGTAATTTAATCTGGTTTGAAAATTGAGTTTTGCTAGGCCGTTTTTGTCGCGTTACGATTTGTAACTTAATATATGATTTCATTCACATTACTCTACAATGTCCGTAATCTTTTATTATTCTTACGTTATAATCGTAATTTAGAAAGTTTTGAATACTATTCAGCGTTTGACTAATGATATTGTTTTTCGAGTAAAGACTGAAAATTTAACTTACTCTCCCAGTTCGTTAATCAAGATACCATACAAGCTTTAGGATTATCAGGGCATCCTACGCCAGGTAAATTCTTAACCCCCAACAAAATCAAGCACATTCCAGGAAGTAGTGACATAATTAAACGCACCTATACATCAACAGCAGTAGCTTCAATATTTCACCTATCAGGACTCATCAACACATCAGTAAAAATGTAGAAAGTATTTGTTCAGATATTGTTGCTACACATACTGGATTCGGATCAAACGTCATCTGAAGAGTTATCCGCAGAATGGAAAATTCTTCAAAATCATTTGAAACGCATTGAAAACAGTCATGTGGACAGACATGTCTTAGTGAAAGATGTGTGTAGTAAGATCCAAGTGCATGGTTTCTCAGACACCTGCAATTTTAATCATAAAATTAATTAAACAAATTTGTGGACATATTCTGCAATATTGTTTTATCATGGTTGGTTCTCCCTCGTCGCGTTGAAACATCTGTAGCCAACAGGGTGGAAGATATTCAGCAACGAACCATTTCATCTCATCAAAAAACCTACAAGTTTAATTTGTCGAAGAGTTTAACCTCAAGAGTTGCACAAGTCCACACTATAGTGGACAGGTCCATCACGGTTGCCAGTACTTCCGACCAACCTGCCGAAGCCGATACTAATCGATGAAATTTGTCACACCACATCGGAACAACGAACAGTAGCAACATGGCTCGTCACTAAAGGCAATGATATCAAGGAGAGATTCTCTTCTCTAACAAAACTACAAGGAGTTCTGGCGTATCGCGGTAGATTCATTCACAACTCTAAACAGCTGAACAACAAATAGTTTGTGGAACTAGGGGATGGAAGTATTCTAATCTATTTATCCTGTTCTATTTATTTATCTATGTTAATTAAATCCAGCCCATGTTCAGTGCAATATTTCCCATCCCTCTGCATTCAGGTGAGGTTATTCAGGTTGTCATATTGATGTAATTTTCATCATAATTATATTTTATCTTGATTGCATTAAATCAAAGAGATTTCGTACTTGAAGAATGTTGAATGTTGAATGCACATTTCATTGCATTAACTACGTTTGTGCGAGTTGTTATTCAAAATATGGCGGCAGTACATCAGCAGCCCCCTTGAGCTAGACCAGGAAGTAACAGGTTTCCGGTACCTTCAACATAGTACATGTGAACAACATCCAGGCAATTCATCTTATTTTCAAGTGTAACAGTGTTTATCAAAAGTGTGTATTATTATACATGAGAATAAATGTTTCATCTACGTGTAATATTGGCTAATGATCTGGCACATTATGGCATACCGTAACCAGTCATGAGTACAATCAACCTACACTCTGCCCTGGTTATCCGTATGTGCCACCTATCTCCGGAGTTATATGTGGTATGTGAGGTACCGATGCCGGTGCGCCCGTTACCGATCCTCTTTCGGTCAGTATTGTATGTAATAAAGGCTTGGATTTTTATCATTTGTGTAACTTATTTATGCTATTTAGTATATTATGTGTATTTGAGAGTTAGTGTGCCTTTGTGGGATGTGTGTGTGTGTGTGTGTGTGTGTGTGTGTGTGTGTGTGTGTGTGTGTGAAACCAGGGTCTACGGTCACTCTTGTGTTGGCTGACCCAGCAGTTTATTTATACGATGTGGTTTGCCCTGTATGGTTACCCATTTAGGGTTTAGTCTAATTAAATATTGCTTTGGGATTTGCAACGCTGTATCGTATGTTACTTGCACTAACTTATTTATAAATAAGTGTGTGCGGATGGTTTAAGTTGATGTTTTGCAGCAATATTGGCAGCTATATAATCTGCAGGCATCAGGAAGTGTGTCTAATAAGAAGAGGTTGGAGTAGCGGAGAAAATGGAAAAAACGGGCCTTATATTGTGTTGTTGTGGTCTTTATGAGGATTTATGGTTGTTTATTTTGTCCCTTAAAGTTAGTGCGTTCTTTTTCGTTTGGTAGCGTTTTGTATGCAGTGGGTGTTTAATCTGGGTTTGTTAGAAAATCTTTTACCATTAATTTGTATTTGGGTCGTCGGTGATATTTGTCTTTTCTATCTGGATCGTATTGGCCAAGGGTGTTACTGGGCTGTCGTGTATTTGGGCTGTGTCGTAAAGTTTTTGTTATTGTATGTATGTATGTATGTATGTATGTATGTATGTATGTATGTATGTATGTATGTATGTATGCATGTATGCATGTATGTATGTATGTATGTATGTATGTATGTATGTATGTATGTATGTATGTATGTATGTATGTATGTATATATGTATGCATGTATGTATGGACAGCAGGCAATGGTATGTTGATAAACGGGGTTAAAAGTCAGGTTGTGAGTTTCACAAATAGGAAAAGTCCTCTCAGTTTTAATTACTGCGTTGATTGGGTGAAAGTTCCTTTTGGGGATCATTGTAAGTATCTAGGTGTTAATATAAGGAAAGATCTTCATTGGGGTAATCACATAAATGGGATTGTAAATAAAGGGTACCGATCTCTGCAGATGGTTATGAGGGTGTTTAGGGGTTGTAGTAAGGATGTAAAGGAGAGGGCATATAAGTCTCTGGTAAGACCCCAACTAGAGTATGGTTCCAGTGTATGGGACCCTCACCAGGATTACCTGATTCAAGAACTGGAAAAAATCCAAAGAAAAGCAGCTCGATTTGTTCTGAGTGATTTCCGACAAAAGAGTAGCGTTACAAAAATGTTGCAATGTTTGGGTTGGGAAGAATTGAGAGAAAGAAGAAGAGCTGCTCGACTAAGTGGTATGTTCCGAGCTGTCAGCGGAGAGATGGCGTGGAATGACATTAGTAGACGAATAAGTTTGAAAGGCGTTTATAAAAGTAGGATAGATCACAATATGAAGATAAAGTTGGAATTCAAGAGGACAAACTGGGGCAAATATTCATTTATAGGAAGGGGAGTTAGGGATTGGAATAACTTACCAAGGGAGATGTTCAATAAATTTCCAATTTCTTTGAAATCATTTCGGAAAAGGCTAGGAAAGCAACAGATAGGGAATCTGCCACCTGGGCGACTGCCCTAAATGCAGATCAGTATTGATTGATTGATGTATGTATGTATGTATGTATGTATGTATGTATGTATGTATGTATGTATGTATGTATGTATGTATGTATGTATGTATGTATGTATGTATGTATGTATGTAATCTAAGATGTACTGTACTTTTGTTGTGTCGTATAGTTGTATTCTAAGAATGATGTAACATTTAACAGGTCAGTGCAGTAACCAGTTTTGTACTTTCTGTAGCCTTCGTATATTTGTTATATATATGAAGCCAATGGCAAGCTCTCATATCCGAGGACCGATCGTATAAGTGTGAAATTATGAGTTTTACGTTTTTCTGTGATAGTGTGCACTTTTTGTGTACTAACGGGTAAAGCTATAGTATATATTGTCTTACTCATTGTACGGTGTTGTGTACATGTTCTTGTAGGTTGAGTCTAGAGTCTAGTGTTATTCCTAAATACTTATGGGTAGTAACATTTTGAACTTGTTGCTTGTGTAGTGTAAGCTGGTGTTGTGGTTGTTTATGTCGCCGTGTTAAGTGTACTGCTTTTGATTATTGTAGGTTAACTTGTATTGTCCACTTGGTGAGCCAGAGTTCGAGTCTGTGTATATGTTCTTGTCTGCGTTGTGTAGATGTGTCTGGGTTCCTGGTACTCGCCATAATGGCGTGTCGTCTCCGTATATTGCAATCATGGAGTTATTAGTGCGAGGGGTAACGTTGATAAAATACTACCTTGGTGTACGCCGGCATGTATACTAGTTGGTGTGGAATTTATACCATATATTGCGATGAAAATATGGTATTATTGTGTATGTGTTTAATGTAAGATCGATGTGGGTGTAATTTAATTAATTTATAGATGAGTCTCGAGTGGTTTGCTCTGTCAAAGGCCCGTGTGTATTATAGATATACTGCTTAAGTTCCTTGCTTATGCTGAAAGCATTGTGTTATATTCTCTGTGATGAGGAGTCATTGTTGTGTTTGTTACAGTGTTTGTGTTTGAACCCGAACTGTTCATATATTCGATTGTTATTTATTGTTTTTTAATGCGTGAGTGGAGTGGTATTTAGTTATGATACATGCTATGCTGATTGGTCGGTAGTTAGTTGGGTCTTTAGGGTCATTACCGGGTTTGGGGAAACATATCGCTCTTTAAACACAACAACACCATAATTCAAAAACAGCTTGTTTAGAGTTATGCATAGCAGTGTAGGTGTTATCGTATGCACTTTTAACTGGCACAACGTCGGGTGGGCAATTTGAGAAATTCCACGTGTTTTTTGTTAGCTGTGAGCGGCCATCTTTAAACAACAGACGATTGCAAACTTCAGTTCTCTCTTGGGCAAAATCTACCTGCCTACAACCTTAGGAACGTGCCCTTCCATCTTTAAACAACAGAGCATCGTGCTGCCATCTTTACGGCACTAAACCTCATGGCTACTACCTTTGAAATGTGGTGGCGGTCAATTTGGAAAATTCCACGTGCTTTTCGACAGCTGTCAGCCGCCATAATTAACTACATGCACATGGCTTCCTACTATCTTGACGGAAGTAAACTTTATAGCGCGGAATTTAAATTAATCTTAACGGGACTTAGCCACGCCGCAAGCAAGCAAGCTGCCCTTCTCAACTTACTACGAACATAGTTATAAAGCAAGCTGCCCTTCTCAACATACTATTATCTTAGTTCACATACTTACGAAGGAGCTGTTTAGAACACTATTCAGAGCATTAGAAAGTTAACTAAAAACGTGATTATGGCTTATATTGAGAAAGCTAACGTAGAGTCTACTGCACAAGATGGCGGCTATACATAGGGTTTTATGATCTCCTCCTGCTCCTCCTATGTAAAGGCATAGCTTCATGTCTCTATCGAACAAGTTTAAACATGCATTCTTTGCGTACACGCTCTAGCGGTAGAAAATAAAAACTTATGTTTACAAGATATTTAAACATCGCTATTCTTAGTGTAGCTATCTCGATAGATTCTAACCTTATTCCTACAATGTCAAATACCTACATTTGTTCAGATCACTGAAGAAGAGACTGAAACATAACAAGACTAGAATCGAACACTGTACTCGACGTCGTTAAGTACAACATGTGTTCAGAACACTGATTGATGTATTCAGATCACTAAAGAAGTGATTAAAATATAACAAGACTAGAATCGAACACTGTACTCGACGTTGTTAACTACAACATATGTTCAGAACACAAAATAAGTGATTAAAACATAACAAGAATAGAACACAATACACGATGTCGTTACTTACAACATGTGTTCAGATCACTGTTCAGAACATGTCAGGAGATACCTTTGTTCTAAGGAAATGGAATCGAACAGAGAAAAAATAATACTGGAATTCTGAACAGCTTGCGCAAGATGACGACTATACATACGCTGTTATAACGTCCTCCTCCTCTTCCCGCTCTGTCAAGTCATAGCTTTATATCTCAATCCAACATACATTACTATAACAACGCGATCTTATGCATAAGGCAGTGCATATACCCCGTAGCTGACTCGCTCAGTAAACGATAATTTACAAAATATTGTGCCCGATGCATTTTCGGACGTGTTCCAAAATGGTGCCTGAGAAAGGTATAGATCACTCAGACCCAATAGAGTATACAAGAAAGTCTTGACATGTGGACACAATAGGAGGCCATGGTTAACTTGGAACGAATACATTTCAAATACGGTGCAAAACAGAGCAATGTCAGGGGAATTGTTTCAAAAATCAAGTAAAATAGAAGAGATTTTGAAAAACCTTACTTGAAAAACTGAACTCGAGAAGACAGGAAGCAAATTGCTTTTGCTGCGTAGAAGAAAGGAAATTGTTAAAATTACGGCAGAAATTTTGAAGAAAAGGTATTATAATTTAAGAGAAGACGACAAAATACCTGCAGAAACACTGTGGAGAATGTAGATTCAGAGAGATATACGCGATTTTATTTAAATGCGTACACTGATAGACCCGAGGCGCAAGATCAGCGATATCTCGGAAGTCATAAATTGGAAGCCGTAAGAAAAGAACAGGATAGGAGAGAATTACTCCATCAGAAGGAAAATCAAGGAAGGAATAATATTTTTAGAAAATAAATAATTTAAAATTGAAGATTTTCGTAAAACAAGAGGGAAGATCTTACGTAGACTTAGAGAATTGTTTAATTAGAACACAAGAGAAGACTAAGAGAATAGTTTAAAAGAAATAATGCTCTAAGAAAAATTTACTTGTCGACATTATTTGATTTTATTGGTAGTTATTCTGAGAGGAAGATGACTTGCTAAGCATCCAGATGAACCAACCTGGAGGGAGATATCATCCGCCCAGCTGAACCTACCTAAGATGAGATGAGTAATCCGCCCAGCTGAACCTGTTTAAGATGAGACGAGGAATCCAGCCGAACCTCGAACCATGGCCAATGAACCAGCGATGTGACGAACAGGAGGAGAGCAACTGACGCCTGATATGATGAAAGACGAGCTAAGTGTTTACCATAAGTAATATAATTCTTAATTTAGCTAGGCATATGCATTAGAATAGAGTATACTAAGTGTGAAATATTTAAGAGTGCAAGTGAAACAGTGAAGTGAAGTGCATTACATTTAAGCTGCTAATACTACATTAAGTTAGTGTATAATTAGATGGATATCTTATGGAGTATGACTATGTATGAAATAAGTGGATCACCGAGGTAGTTGAGAATACGGGTAGGAAGAAAAGTTATATAACAGCTGATTGCAAAGATTGTCATATGGTGAATAATATCTATGAATCTCGCGAAACCATTCAGTCAAAGATTACGTCACAGGTGGATCGCATGTGAGAAGAGCAAGATATAGTCGAGTTATTCCTTGTAAAGTAATGTTGTTAAATGCACGAACGCAGTATTTAAGGTTATGCATCGTAAGTTCGGAAGAGAATTGATCAGTGTAAAGGAGTATTTACCTACAGAAGAATGTTATGTCTCAGTAATTGCAATTATTATGAAGGAGGTTATGAATGATGAAAAATGGTATTGAGAAAGATGAAATGTTATTAATTGAAGGTTTTATAACTAATTAAGAGGATATATGAAATGATTTGAGTATGATAATGTGCGTTATGGTAATTATGAGACGTATATATGGATGGTAGATGCTAAATATGAATATATTGGATCAGTTAGACGACGCAAGCACTAGGAAAGAAATACACCGCGGGAGTGACTTGAAATAAGGTATGAATAGTGAATATTCATATATAGTTGAGATTTGAGAGGTGGTGTAGCGTCAAATACAGCCGTTAATATTAAAATATATGAATCTTGTGACAAAATATCCTAACATAGTGAAGTGTAAGGTACGTTAACCCAATATGAATAATAGAAGCGACGCATATACATAGTACTGAGATATCATAACGTACACACTTATTGAATTACTTGACCATAAGATATATTAGAGATAAATTTAACGAATGAAAGCATATTGAGCCGTATAGCAGTAGATTAAGAATTATTTAGATAGAATAGTGAGATAGATTATTTTATATTTTGAGTGTTGTTTTATAATTCAAGTTATAATTTTAAATGAGAAGATAGTAAATTAGGAGCACTAATATAAGAGGCAATAGGGATGGAAACCTTAGTACGTCAGTCATCATAATACAGTTCTTTGCCAATGATGTGCTACATTAACGAATTCATATTTCATGATTTCAGACTTTTGGACCAAAGTGTTCAGTAAATTATAAGAAGGATTTCCAAATTTAATTACTACGATGTAATTGTGATACAGTGATGCATGTGAATGACTAGTTTAAGGTTGAAATTCCCTAATTATTATTGATGTTAAGCAACGATTGTGAAAGTTCAAAATAACACGAGTTCTCAGTTCTTTATTATTTTCCTTAGTTTAATAAATATGGTTTTCTCATTATTTCCTAATACTGTGAGTGATAATTTGTAGTAGTTGTGAGAAGATTGACTTAGTCTGTAAAGTGTTTATCATGCGATTTGCGTTAGAATTTTGCGGTCGGTGATGAATTTACACTGGTATGCGATAGGATGGAGACGTTCATTGGTGATTATCGCGTACGGTCCCTAAGTTTTTCTCTGAATTCACGTAAAGCCTAACCTACAAGAAAAGTTAAAAAATTTTCTTTTCTGAAGGGATACCCTGAGATCACATCAGACAGTCGGGATTTTATGGCTGTGTCGTACCTGGACGCGGGAAAGGCTCAATATGACTATAGCAAACGTACAACTTCAATGATTTGCCTTGTGTTAAAATCGAAAACTGCTGAAAAACATACTGCGTAGCTAACTCGCTCGGTAAACGATAATTTACAAATTATGACTACAACAAAAGTACAATTTCAATGATTTTTCTAATGCAACATCTTCTCTCGTTTGATGAGTGCGAAAATCAAAAACTACGGAAAAACCACACTGCCTAGAAAACTCGCTCGGTAAAAGATAATTTACAAAATATTAATATACCAAACTTAAAACTTCATTGATTTGCCTAGTGCGAAAATCAAAAACTACGGAAACACATACGGCGTAGCTAACACGCTCGGTAAACGTTAATTTACAAAGTATGAATACAACAAAAGTACAACTTCATATTTTGTCTAGTGCGACATCTTCTATCATTTGCCAAGTGCAAAAATCAAAAACTACGGAAAAACCATACTGCGTAACCAACTCACTCGGTAAACGATAATTAAAAAAGTATCAATATAGCAAACGTACAACGTCATTGATCTGCTTGGTATGGAAATCGAAAACCGTAAAAACACATGCCGCGTAGCTAACTCGATCGGTAAGTGATAATTTACAAATTATGAATACAACAAAAGTACAACTTCAATGATTTGCCTAGTGCGACATCTTATATCATTTGCCTAGCGCAAAAATCATAAACTACCGAAGAAACCATACTACGTAGCCAACTCGCTCGGTGAAGGATAATTTACAAATTATGAATACAACAAAAATACAACTTCAATGATTTGTCTAGTGCGACATCCTCTATCATTCGTCCAGTGCGAAAATCAAAAACTACGGAAGTAGTATAATTGGACAGTTCTGCCGCCACCACCTCCTCCGGCTCCCAGAGGCCACCTCCACCACCACCACAGCCAGAGGCCTCCCAGATGCCTCCTCCACCACCACCACAGCCAGAGGCCTCCCAGAGGTCTCCTCCACCACCCGCAGGAAATTTGAATTTGTAAACAAAGCCACGTGCTTTTTGACAGCTGTCATCGACAACAACGCATCGCTAACCTCAGTACTGCCATCTTGACGGGCCTAAACCTCAGTAGTGCCAACGTAACCTAACTAGCGCGAGGTAAACAAAGTCATGTGTTTTTTGACAGCCACGTGCTTTTTGACAGACAACAACGCATCGCTAACCTCAGTACTGCCATCTTGACGGGCCTAAACCTCAGTAGTACCAACTTAACCTAACTAGCGCGTGGTAAACAAAGCCACGTGTTTTTTGACAGCTGTCATCCGCATCTTTAAACCACAGAGCACTGTGCTGCCCTCTTTATCGTAGTAGATGTAAATTCGTCACCTGTCATCGGCAGTGCTGCCATCTTGGCGGGCCTAAACCTTAGTGCTACCAACTTAACCTAACTAGCGCGTGGTAAACAAAGACACGTGCTTTTTTTACAGCCACGTGCTTTTTTGACAGCTGTCATCCGCCATCTTTAAACCACAGAGCACTGTGCTGCCCTCTTTATCGTAGTAGATGTAAATTCGTCACCTGTCATCGGCAGTGCTGCCATCTTGGCGGGCCTAAACCTTAGTGCTACCAACTTAACCTCACTAGCGTGAGATAAACAAATCCACGTGCTTTTTGTCAGCTGTCATCCGCCATCTTTAATCTATAGAGCACAGTGCTGCCCTCTTTAGCTACTTACGTTTGAAATGTGGTGGCGGATAATTTGAAAAATGCTTTTTGACAGCAGCCATCTTTAATCTAGAGAGCACCGTGCTGCCCTCTTTAGCTAGATACCTTTGAAATGTGGTGGCAGGCAATTCCACATGACAGCAGCCATCTTTAATCAAGAGAGCACCGTGCTGCCCTCTATGTGGTGGCGGCAAATTCTACATGCTCTTGTTTGGAAACAAACTCACGCGCTTTTTTGACAGCCGTCATCCGCCATCTTTAATCAACAGAGCACAGTGCTGCACTCTTTAGCTAGATACCTTTGAAATGTGGTGGCGGCAATTTGAAAAATTCTATGTGCTCTTGTTTGGAAACAAAGCCACGTGCTTTTTTGACAGCTGTCATCCGCCATCTTTAATCAATAGAGCACTGTGCTGCTATCATGCGGACAATTTCGTCACCAGTCATCCGCCATCTTTAATCCACAGAACACCGTGCTGCCCTCTTTATGACATGTAGTAGCGGGAAATTTGAAAATTTCTGTTCGCTATCATCCGCCATCTTTAATCAAGAGTGCACCGTGCTGCCATCTTTAGCTAGATACCTTTGAAATGTGGTGGCGGCAAATAAAAATTCCACGTGCTCCTGTTTAGTAAACAAACTCACGCGCTTTTTTGTCAGCTGTCATCCGCCATCTTACATGGCAAACCTCAGTGCTACACTCTTTAGGTACATACCTTTGAAATATGGTGGCGGATAATTTAAAAAGAAAAATTCTACAGCAGCCATATCTCGACGCTAATTGCACAAGATGGTGGCTATACATGACTCCTTAAAAGTGCTTATGCAAGAAGGCCGCTATACATAGGTACTCATGAGACGCCCTTGGGATGATTGAGCAAGATGGCGGTTATACATGGCTCCTTATGAGATGCCCTAGGGATGCTTGCGCAAGATGGCGGTTGCTCTTATGAGGCGGCTTAAGGGTCCTTGCACAAGATGGCTAGAGACGCCCTAAGGATGCTTGCGCAAGATGGCGGACACAAGATGGCGGCCATACACGACTCCTTATGAGACGCCTTAAGGGTGCTTGCGCAAGATGGCTGCTGCTCTTATGAAGAAAGCTAGCTTAGAGGTTAACGGGTCGTGCTAGTTCGATTCATTAAATTTGGGGCTTAAATGCAAAATGTTAAATATCTCGAAAGCGGTGCATCGTAGAGCAAAACGGACAAAACAATTCTGCCCAGTACCTCGATTCGCAGTACGAGGAACAAGAAAAACATAGTCTAATGATGAGATCAACGGTTCGGTTCCTACTTAGGCCCTTTGGCATTCGCTCTGTTTTAGCTTGTATTGAAGCAAGTCTTCGTAACATGATCAGGTTTAGCTATGGTAGAGAGTATAACGTGCCGTGCAGGTTCGATTCATTAAATTTGGGGCTTAAATGCAAAATGTTAAATATCTCGAAAACGGTACATCGTAGAGCAAAACCTGATACCTAGGTTTGCAGTATCAGGAACAAGAAAAAAACATAGTCTAATGATGAGATCGACGGTTCGATCCCTACTTCGGCCCTTTGGCATTGGCAGCTATCTAATTCTACAAGATGGGGGCTATACATAGCTTCTTATGAGGCAGCTTAAGAGCGCTTGCGCAAGATGGCTGCTGCTCTTATGAGACTCCCTAGGGGTGCTTGCGCAAGGTAGCAGCGACAAGACGGTGACTATACACAGCTCCTTATGATACGGTCTAGAGGTGCTCACACAAGATGGTGGCTGCTCTGATGAAGAAAGCTAGGTTTGCATCGTGCAGGTACCTTTACAGCACTAAACCTCATACCTTTGAAATGTGGTGGCGGGTAATTTGAAAAATTCTACGTGCTTTTTCTTAACAGCAGCTATCTTTAAACAATAGCGGCTATGCATAAGCTGTTAAGGCCTCCTCTTATGTCAAGGCATAGCTCTATCGAACAAGTTTAAACCTGCATCGGGATAGCTAGAGTAAGCACGTGCTGCAGTGATGACGTCATTATGCATGTTTAGACTTGCAAATCACTAAAGAAACATAACAAGACTAGAATCAAACACTGCACTCTATGCCGTTAACTTTATCATGTGATCGGAACATTGATTGAAGTGTTTAGAACACTAAATAAGTAGAACCGAACACTGTACTCGATACAACATGTGTTTAGAACATGTCAGGGGATACCTTTGTTCTCTGAAGATTAGATTACCGCACATTCCTTGTAGGGCTAATAGGCTAAAGGGCTGAAGGGCTAAAGGGCTAATGGGCTAAAGGGCTAATGGGCTAAAGGGCTAGGGTGCCTCTCCTCTCTTTATCCGGGCTTGAGACCGGCTCTACAACTAGAGGCGGAGTTAACACCCTAAGGAAGGGAGAATGTTGGGAGATAATCTATACGAATATAGCTACTCGATCGACTATATACTACAGATGGATGACTTAGGTGAGGGTAAGCGCTTACTTAATAATACCTACACGACGTAATTCATACTCTATTTCAAAAATATCTTCTTTGTACTGTGTGTAACCAGCATCATGATAGGCTCTTAGCAGTTGTAAACGTTTTACGAGTACGTTGGGGTCTTTACAGTAGCTTATATCTACATAGGGTAACAGAGGCTTGTTGTGAACTATGAGTCTATATGCAGACAGTTGATGTGCAGGGACTTGTTTTGATGTAATACGTGCTTCAGCAGTAGCGTTTCTAGGTACAAACTTAACTTGTTTCGATAACGATGAAGCGTTGAAATTTCCTTCTTCTTTACCTTGCATCGTTCTTGTGATGTTTACACTTCGACAGAACGTGTAGTAGGCTTAGGAAATGAAGTAAAATCATCAAGCTGTAATGGCAATGAAACATTAAGATTTTCTTCTTCTTCTACTTTCCCTTTACTACTGTTTTGATCAACATCATTATCCTTATTATCATAATCATGATCTTGCCTCTCTTTATCTTGAAGTTTGTGCTTAGTAACAGAACTTGCAGCAGGCCTAGACAACAAGGGAGAATTAAAAATCTCGCGCAGAGGTGTACTTTTTAAACATAAATCAGTGATCGCTGGAATATGGTTGAGCTCTTTGTATTTTGTTCCCGATGAAGCTACATTACACGCGGCTTCATGACGTTGAGCGTTGTATGCGTTCTTGAACTCTCTTCTACAATGTTTGCATTGAAAAATTGTCCTACATGATATCTCATGACGTCTCCTGTGATAGCTTCGGGAAAATGCTTTTCTACACTCTTCGCAAATATACCTAGACATAGGTTTTTCCATGACGGACTTTTATCTTCTGCTAACAGATTCTTCTTTAAATCTACTCGACATTTGTTACTCTCTACTTCGATGATGCGAACAGCTTAGCGATTAACAGTAAACTAACACAAAGCGTATAACCAAGCTAGCAACAGTAAGGTTTAAGCCCATCAAGATGGCAAGAGTGAGGTTAGCGACGTTCTGCTGTTGGATTTTAAATTCCGCGCTATAACATGCATAAGGCGGGAGCCTTGAGGTTTACCGCCGTAAAGAAGGCAGCAGTGAGGTTAGCGACGCTCTATTGTCCTCCAATGTGAGGTTAGGGTCCGTCAAGAAGACAGCCGTCAAAAAAGCACGTGGCTATGTTTACCAAACAAGAGCACGTGGTCGTGACGTCACGGTCATGTAATCAATCCTTAGCTCTACGTTTAGGAGCAGCATTAGTATTAGCTAGGAACAGAGCAGCAGTATGAATAGCGATGTTTTAAAGCGTGTAGACATCACCTATCGATTTTACATGCATCAAATATCGCACTAATCTTCTTCCGCTAGATCGTGCCGCTATCTTAGCATAACCTATACATATGAACTTAAAGTACAAAGAATTGCCATGTTTCAAAACGTGTACATATTACCTATCGATTTTGCATGCATCGACTCTCGTACTAAACTTCTTCCGCTAGATTGTGCTGCTATCTTAGCATAACCTATACGCATGACCTTAAAGTACAAAGAATAGCTATGTTTCAAAGCGTGTACACATCACTTATCGATTTTGCATGCATCGACTATCATACTAAACTTCTTCCGCTAGAATGTGCTTCTATCTTAGCATAATTTATACACATGAACTTAAGGTACAGAGAATAGCCATGTTTCAAAGCGTGTACACATTATCTATCGATTTTGCATGCATCAAATATCACACTAAACTTCTTCCGCCATCTTAGCATAACCTACACGCATGAAATTAAAGTACAAAGAATAGCCATGTTTCAAAGCGTGCACACATTACCTATTGATTTTACATGAATCGACTATCATACTAAACTTCTTCCGTTAGATTGTGCTGCTATCTTAGCATAACCTATACGCATGAACTTAAAGTACGGAGAATAGTCATGTTTCACAGCGTGTACACATCACCTATCGATTTTGCATACATCAACAATCAAACTAAACTTCTTCTACTAGATTGTGCTGCTATCTTAGCATAACCTATACGCACGAACTCTTAAAGTACAAAGAATAGCCATGTTTCACAGCGTGTACACATTACCTATCGATTTGCATGCATCAGCTATCGTACTAAACTTCTTCCGCTAGATTATACTGCTATCTTAGCATAACCTATCCGCACGAACTTAAAGTACAAAGAGTAGCCATGTTTCACAGCGTGTACACATCATCTATCGATTTTGCATGCATCAGCTATCGTACTAAAATTCTTCCTCTAGATTGTGCTGCTACCTTAGCATAACCTATACGCACGAACTTAAAGTACAAAGAATAGACATGTTTCAAAGCGTGTGCATATTACTTATCTTTTTTTTGCTAGGGGCTTTACGTCGCACCGACACAGATAGGTCTTATGGCGACGATGGGATGGGAAAGGGCTAGGAGTTGGAAGGAAGCGGCCGTGGCCTTAATTAAGGTACAGCCCCAGCATTTGCCTGGTGTGAAAATGGGAAACCACGGAAAACCATCTTCAGGGCTGCCGATAGTGGGATTCGAACCTACTATCTCCCGGATGCAAGCTCACAGCCACGCGCCTCTACGCGCACGGCCAACTCGCCCGGTATATATATTACTTATCGATTTTGCAAGCATCGACTCTCGTACTAAACTTCTTCCTCTAGATTGTGCTGCTATCTTAGCATAACCTATGTGCATGAACTTAAAGTACAAAGAATAACCGTGTTTCAAAGCGTGTACACATCACCCTGAACTTCTTCCGCTAGATTGTACTCCTATCTTAGCATAGCCTATACGCATGAACTTAAAGCACAAAAAATAACGATGTTTAACAGCGTGTACACATCACCTATTGATTTTGCATGCATCGACTATTTTTTACCGCCAGAGTGTACAACGATCGCATATGTGTATTGCTAACGTATGTGTATAAAGTTAAAGCACAAAGAATAGCCAAGTTCAAAGCGTGTACATATCACCTATCGATTTTGCATACATCGACTATCGTACTAAACTTCTACCGCTAGAGTGTACAACGTTCGCAATTGTGTGCTGCTACCTATGTGCGTGAACTTAAAGCACAAAGAATAGCGTGTATATAACACCTGTCAATTTTTCACGCATTAACTCTTGTACTAAACTTCTTCTACTAGAGCGTGCGATCATTGCTTGTGCATGCTGCAATCTTAACATAACCTATGTGCACGAACTTAAAGCACAAAGAATAGCCAAGTTCAAAGCGTGTACACATCACCTATCGATTTTGCATGCATCGTCTTTCTTACTAAATTTTTCCACTAGAGCGTGCAACAACCTTATAAGTATGCTGCTAACTTAGTATAACTTATACGCATGAACTTAAAGCATAAAGCATAGCGATGTATAAAAATCTTGTGAACATAGCAGCAGCAGCAGTAAGAATAGCAATGTTCTAAAAGCGTGTATGCATTCCTTATCGATTATACATGCATCAACTAGAGTACAAAACTTCCCCTGATAGAGTGTGCTGCTATCTTAGCATAACCTATGTGCACGGATTTAAAGCACGAAGAATAGTTAAGTTTCAAAGTGTGTACACAACACCTATCGATTTTGCATGCATCAACTATCGTACTAAACACATCCCGCTAGAATGTACAACGTTCGCATGTGTTTGCTCTGCTACTTTAACATGACCTATGCGAACGAACTTAAAGCACAAAGAATAGCCAAGTTCAAAGCGTGTACACATCACCTATCGATTTTGCATGCATCGTCTTTCTTACTAAACTTTTTCCACTAGAGCGTGCAACAACCTTATAAGTATGCTGCTAACTTAGTATAACTTATACGCATGAACTTAAAGCATAAAGAATAGCGATCTTTGAAAATCTTGCGAACATAGTAGCAGTAAGAAGAGCAAGGTTTAAAAGCGTGTACATATCACCATTTGATAATGCATACATCAACTATCGTACTAAACAACTTCTACGCAAGCGTGCGACCATCGCTTGTACGTGGGCTGCTAACTTAACATAACCTATGTGCACGAACTTAAAGCATAAAAAATAGTTAAGAGTAAAAATTTTGTGAACATAGCAGAGTGTTTACTACGTAGGTGTAGACATTGAACTTTGCATGCTGAAGCAGCATACTACGTGACCGTGACGTCACGACCACGTGCTCTTGTTTGGTAAACATAGCCACGTGCTTTTTTGACAGCTGTCTTCTTGACGAAACCTAACCTCACTTTGAAGGACAATAGAGCGTCGCTAACCTCACTGCTGCCATCTTTACGGCGGTAAACCTCAAGGCTGCCACCTTATGCATGTTATAGCGCGGTATTTAAAATCCAACAGCAGAACGTCGCTAACCTCACTCTTGCCATCTTGATGAGCTTAAACCTTACTGTTGCTACCTTGGTTATACGCTTTTTTGTTAGTTTACTGTTAATCGCTAAGCTGTTCGCATCATCGAAGTAGAGAGTAACAAATGTCGAGTAGATTTAAAGAAGAATCTGTTAGTAGAAGATAAAAGTCCGTCATGGAAAAACCTATGTCTAGGTATATTTGCGAAGAGTGTGGAAAAGCATTTTCCCGAAGCTATCACAGGAGACGTCATGAGATATCATGTAGGACAATTTTTCAATGCAAACATTGTAGAAGAGAGTTCAAGAACGCATACAACGCTCAACGTCATGAAGCCGCGTGTAATGTAGCTTCATCGGGAATAAAATACAAAGAGCTCAACCACATTCCAGCGAACACTGATTTATGTTTAAAAAGTACACCTCTGCGCGAGATTTTTAATTCTCCCTTGTTGTCTAGGCCTGCTGCAAGTTCTGTTACTAAGCACAAACTTCAAGATAAAGAGAGGCATGATCATGATTATGATAATAATGATAATGATGTTGATCAAAACAGTAGTAAAGGGAAAGTAGAAGAAGAAGAAAATCTTCAAGTTTCTTTGCCATTACAGCTTGATGATTTTACTTCATTTCCTAAGCCTACTACACGTTCTGTCGAAGTGCAAACATCTCAAGAAGAGATGCAAGGTAAAGAAGAAGGAAATTTCAACGCTTCATCGCTATCGAAACAAGTTAAGTTTGTACCTAGAAACGCTACTGCTGAAGCACGTATTACATCAAAACAAGTCCCTGCACATCAACTGTCTGCATATAGACTCATAGTTCACAACAAGCCTCTGTTACCCTATGTAGATATAAGCTACTGTAAAGACCCCAACGTACTCGTAAAACGTTTACAACTGCTAAGAGCCTATCATGATGCTGGTTACACACAGTACAAAGAAGATATTTTTGAAATAGAGTATGAATTACGTCGTGTAGGTATTATTAAGTAAGCGCTTACCCTCACCTAAGTCATCCATCTGTAGTATATAGTCGATCGAGTAGCTATATTCGTATAGATTATCTCCCAACATTCTCCCTTCCTTAGGGTGTTAACTCCGCCTCTAGTTGTAGAGCCGGTCTCAAGCCCGGATAAAGAGAGGAGAGGCACCCTAGCCCTTTAGCCCATTAGCCCTTTAGCCCATTAGCCCTTTAGCCCTTTAGCCCATTAGCCCTTTAGCCCTTTAGCCCTTTAGCCTATTAGCCCTACAAGGAATGTGCGGTAATCTAATCTTCAGAGAACAAAGGTATCCCCTGACATGTTCTAAACACATGTTGTATCGAGTACAGTGTTCGGTTCTACTTATTTAGTGTACTAAACACTTCAATCAATGTTCCGATCACATGATAAAGTTAACGGCATAGAGTGCAGTGTTTGATTCTAGTCTTGTTATGTTTCTTTAGTGATTTGCAAGTCTAAACATGCATAATGACGTCATCACTGCAGCACGTGCTTACTCTAGCTATCCCGATGCAGGTTTAAACTTGTTCGATAGAGCTATGCCTTGACATAAGAGGAGGCCTTAACAGCTTATGTATAGCCGCTATTGTTTAAAGATAGCTGCTGTTAAGAAAAAGCACGTAGAATTTTTCAAATTACCCGCCACCACATTTCAAAGGTATGAGGTTTAGTGCTGTAAAGATACCTGCACGATGCAAACCTAGCTTTCTTCATCAGAGCAGCCACCATCTTGTGTGAGCACCTCTAGACCGTATCATAAGGAGCTGTGTATAGTCACCGTCTTGTCGCTGCTACCTTGCGCAAGCACCCCTAGGGAGTCTCATAAGAGCAGCAGCCATCTTGTGCAAGCGCTCTTAAGCTGCCTCATAAGAAGCTATGTATAGCCCCCATCTTGTAGAATTACATAGCTGCCAATGCCAAAGGGCCGAAGTAGGGATCGAACCGTCGATCTCATCATTAGACTATGTTTTTTTCTTGTTCCTGATACTGCAAACCTAGGTATCAGGTTTTGCTCTACGATGTACCGTTTTCGAGATATTTAACATTTTGCATTTAAGCCCCAAATTTAATGAATCGAACCTGCACGGCACGTTATACTCTCTACCATAGCTAAACCTGATCATGTTACGAAGACTTGCTTCAATACAAGCTAAAACAGAGCGAATGCCAAAGGGCCTAAGTAGGAACCGAACCGTTGATCTCATCATTAGACTATGTTTTTCTTGTTCCTCGTACTGCGAATCGAGGTACTGGGCAGAATTGTTTTGTCCGTTTTGCTCTACGATGCACCGCTTTCGAGATATTTAACATTTTGCATTTAAGCCCCAAATTTAATGAATCGAACTAGCACGACCCGTTAACTTCTAAGCTAGCTTTCTTCATAAGAGCAGCAGCCATCTTGCGCAAGCACCCTTAAGGCGTCTCATAAGGAGTCGTGTATAGCCGCCATCATGTGTCCGCCATCTTGCGCAAGCATCCTTAGGGCGTCTCTAGCCATCTTGTGCAAGGACCCTTAAGCCGCCTCATAAGAGCAACCGCCATCTTGCGCAAGCATCCCTAGGGCATCTCATAAGGAGCCATGTATAACCGCCATCTTGCTCAATCATCCCAAGGGCGTCTCATGAGGACCTATGTATAGCGGCCTTCTTGCATAAGCACTTTTAAGGAGTCATGTATAGCCACCATCTTGTGCAATTAGCGTCGAGATATGGCTGCTGTAGAATTTTTCTTTTTAAATTATCCGCCACCATATTTCAAAGGTATGTACCTAAAGAGTGTAGCACTGAGGTTTGCGATGTAAGATGGCGGATGACAGCTGACAAAAAAGCGCGTGAGTTTGTTTACTAAACAGGAGCACGTGGAATTTTTCAATTTGCCGCCACCACATTTCAAAGGTATCTAGCTAAGGATGGCAGCGCGGTCCACTCTTGATTAAAGATGGCGGATGACAGCTAACAGAACTTTTCAAATTGATCGCTACTACATGTCATAAAGAGGGCAGCACGGTGTTCTGTGGATTAAAGATGGCGGATGACAGCTGTCAAAAAAGCACGTGGCTTTGTTTCCAAACAAGAGCACATAGAATTTTTCAAATTGCCGCCACCACATTTCAAAGGTATCTAGCTAAAGAGTGCAGCACTGTGCTCTGTTGATTAAAGATGGCGGATGACGGCTGTCAAAAAAGCGCGTGAGTTTGTTTCCAAACAAGAGCATGTAGAATTTGCCGCCACCACATAGAGGGCAGCACGGTGCTCTCTTGATTAAAGATGGCTGCTGTCATGTGGAATTGCCTGCCACCACATTTTAAATGTATCTAGCTAAAGAGGGCAGCACGGTGCTCTCTAGATTAAAGATGGCTGCTGTCAAAAAGCATTTTTCAAATTATCCGCCACCACATTTCAAACGTAAGTAGCTAAAGAGGGCAGCACTGTGCTCTATAGATTAAAGATGGCGGATGACAGCTGACAAAAAAGCACGTGGATTTGTTTATCTCACGCTAGTGAGGTTAAGTTGGTAGCACTAAGGTTTAGGCCCGCCAAGATGGCAGCACTGCCGATGACAGGTGACGCATTTACATCTACTACGATAAAGAGGGTAGCACAGTGCTCTGTGGTTTAAAGATGGCGGATGACAGCTGTCAAACAAGCACGTGGCTGTCAAAAAGCACGTGGCCTTGTTTACCACGCGCTAGTTAGGTTAAGTTGGTAGCACTAAGGTTTAGGCCCGCCAAGATGGCAGCACTGCCGATGACAGGTGACGAATTTACATTTACTACGATAAAGAGGGCAGCACGTCAAAAAAGCACGTGGCTTTGTTTACCACGCGCTAGTTAGGTTAAGTTGGTACTACTGAGGTTTAGGCCCGTCATGATGGCAGTACTGAGGTTAGCGATGCGTTGTTGTCTGTCAAAAAGCACGTGGCTGTCAAAAAACACGTGGCTTTGTTTACCTCGCGCTAGTTAGGTTATGTTGGCACTACTGAGGTTTAGGCCCGTCAAGATGGCAGTACTGAGGTTAGCGATGCGTTGTTGTCGATGACAGCTGTCAAAAAGCACGTGGCTTTGTTTACAAATTCAAATTTCCCGCGGGTGGTGGAGGAGACCTCTGGGAGGCCTCTGGCTGTGGTGGTGGTGGAGGAGGCATCTGGGAGGCCTCTGGCTGTGGTGGTGGCGGAGGTGGCCTCTGCGAGCCGAAGGAGGTGGTGGCGGCAGAACTGTCCAATTATACTACTTACGGAAAAAACATACTGCGTAGCTAACTCGCTTGGTAAACTATAACATGAATATAGCAAACGTGCATCTTCAATGATTTGCCTAATGCAAAAATCAGAATCTACGACAGCACATTGTGCAAATACCGCGTAGCTAACTCGCTCGGTAAACGATAATTTACAAAATATGAATATAGCAAACGTACATATTCAATGATTTGCCTCATGAAAAAATCAGAATCCACGGAAACACATAGTGCACATACCGCGCAGCTAACTCGCTCGGTAAAATATAATTGACAAAATATGAATATAGCAAACGTACATCTTCAATGATTTGCCTAATTCAAAAATCAGAATCTACGGAAACACATGGTACATATGTGCATATGTTTAAACATATAGTGCATATGTGCATATGTGCATTATGTGTTTCCGTAGATTCCGATTTTTGAATTAGGCAAATCATTGAAGATGTAAGTTTGCTATATTCATATTTTGTAAATTATAGTTTACCGAGCGAGTTCAGTACGCAGTATGTGCACTGTTTGTTTTCCGTAGAATCTAATTTTCGCATTCGGCAAATCATTGAAGACGTACGCTTGCTATATTCATATTTTATAAATCATAGTTTACCGAGCGAGTTAGCTATGCGGCATGCATTTCTGCGGTTTTCGATTTTCGCACTAGACAAATCAATGAAGTTGTACGTTTTCTATATTCATATCTTGTAAATTATCGTTTATCGAGCGAGTTGGCTATGCCGTACGGTTTTTCCGTAGTTTTTGATTTTCGGAGTAGGCAAATTATAGAAATGGCGCATTAGGCAAATCATTGAAGTTGTACTTTTGCTGTATTCATAATTTGTAAATTATCGTTTACCGAGCGAGTTAGCTATGCAGTATGTGTTTCAGCAGTTTTCGATTCTCACACAAGGCAAATCATTGAAGCTATACGTTCGCTATATTCATATTTTGTAAATTATCGCTTGCTGAGCGAGTTAGCTACGTGGTATGTGCACTGCGTTATGCATAAGATAGCGTCGTTATAGTCTTGTATGTTCGATAGAGATATAAAGCTATGCCTTGACGAAGCGGGAAGAGTGAAAAAGACAAATAGGTATGCTACTCAGCATTGAGTGAATGATTTAGGATGTACAATAAACTAAATATTCACAGGTTATCACACGCTTCCATCCAAAAGACTTTACTGGAGAAAGAACCATACCTTCACATACCTCTAGTTACCGAAGCTATACAGCGTGAGTGCTTCGAAGAAATTTCAAGGCACCTCCATCTAGCCAATAACGTAGAATATACAAGAAAATATTGCGCATTCAGAGTTCCTCCAATTTTAAATTTCTTAAACAATTCATACAAGAATGAATGCCCCGGCAGTACTATCAGCATTGATGAAAATATCCCACAATACTATATGAAGCATGGTTGTAAGAAATTTATTTGCAGCTGATAAGATACAAACTCTGTAAAACTGTGATTGTGATTGTATAAACCTTTCGTTTCCTTATGATTTTGACCGTGTATGAGCTCCTCGCTAACTTAAGTTGCCAGTAAAAATGATTCCTCACCTAATATATTTCTTTAAAATTGTAATTCTTACTTCGTATTACAGGCTTTATAAATGTGAAAACATAAATATTCTAAGCAATGTTACTCCTATTTAGGAGCATTAAGGCAGCTACAGTTTCACCTTGTGAACACACAGCTATGTGTAATGAACAATCAGCTTCTTGACAGGAGGAAGCATGGAAATAGGGAAGATCTATGCAATGAAGGTATGCTCTAGGTAACTCCTGAATTGTGGAAAAACTGTACTCGGTACGCTCAGCTGCGAGCATGGCACTCAGTGCTCTACAGGCAGCTGTATTCCCCACTTAGCACTCACACAATTTCCCTTTTAAATAATAAAATCGGTATAAAATATATGGATATGTGTAGGTTTTCTACTGATTATGAAAACAGTAATTGCAAATTAACGAAAGATAGTTATAATTCCCGACCCTGCCGGGAATCGAACCCGGGATCCCTGTGACCAAAGGCCAGCACGCTAACCATCTAATCACGAAGCCAAACAGGAATTATACCAGGGGGTTTAATAACATTGAGAATTTGAGGTTTCAGTAGAAGTTATACTCTCATGGCTCATGGCTTATGTTCTTCTGGTTTATTTGCATTGGCTAATATTACGTGTGAGCGTCTTCTATTCCAGATAGCATATGGTGTATTAATTGGAGGAAACTCTGTATCAAATAATTAAATAATCATGCAACTATGCTGTAAAAAAGTAGTGCAATATGCACTTAATTATGCACGATTGTCAAGCTATTAAACACTTGTATGAAATTAAAACGTAAGATTCTTTTACTAGACTCACGCGATTCACCCGCACCAATACATACCATCAGGATGATGAATAAATACAGGAATTAAAAACAAAAAACACTCTACATACAACTGCGGCTGTACCACTAGTACAAACAATCCGTGCTTAGTTTGGGAGACGTATCGATCTATCGGTGTTTACTGTTAAAACACATGCACACGTCACCTAGAAAAGACACAGTGTGTTAATCACTACACATGATAACAAATAATTAGTAAGGCTGTAAGAACATCATGTAAAAAGACACAAACCTGAAGAAACACGTTTAATACACATTCCTCCTTCATTTTTCACTGCACACTCTACTTCCGCTGTCCATAATTTGCCTTGCAGGACACTTTACAGGGCTTAAAATAAACTGTTTCAATATAAGTTTAATATAGATATATTGCTGTATAATGTATGTTACTTGTCAAAAGTACCCCTGTATTATTTTTAAATATATTTGTATTGTTATCAGGAGCATAATTTGCTTGAGATGCACTGTTATATTACTGCAGAGGCTATGAAGTGATAATTTTTGATTGAATTTTCTGATATTCTGATTTGAATCTTGAATTCGATTCGGCACATGCAAATTTAGGAGGGAAGCCATCTCAGGATTATCAATTCGTTAATTTCTTAAAAGCTAAAGGAATTTTATAGCGTCCTTCTGTTTTGGTCTTTTAACACTCTAAAGGATACGACAACAACGTACGGCCGAACATCCTGGACATAGTCCTTCTTACACGTAGGAGAAACGTATGTTGGGTGTTTTTCGTCTTCTAAAAGAAATTGTTTGCTCAGTTTATAGCCAGGAGCATGTCCACTAGACGGCAACAACTCGCCTAAGCGAGACCAGAGTGCATCTTCAACACACATAACATACTGACAACATGTCGTCTTAACCGCCACACTCATGGACCCTTGTTCATGCAATTCATGAAGTATAAATAGTGTTTATTATTAATCATTAAAATAAAAGTTTCAACTAAGGTAATATTGGCTAATGTCTCGGCGCCTTATGGCATAACCATCTATGAGTATAACCAACCCAAAATCTGCTACTAGGGCCAATCATCGCTGTTCAGTATTAAAATTTAATTCATCAATCCAACTGTCATACACCACCAACCTTCACTCTTCTTCTACAGTTTCTCTCTATTCTCCCCTAACACTAAAGCTCACTACACGGGGTCCCCGTAAACATAAGTAAATGCTTATTCAAACATCACAGAATATACAGCTAGGCTGTCGAGTTTTCCCGTAGTGGACTCGGTCTTGACAAACACAAGACCGTCTGGTTTCGATCATGTATCCATAGATGGCTGATGACGAAACAGTTTTGAAGCAAGGATCTCAATCAGCAAACTGTAGAGTTCGAACATTGTGTTATAGGCAGGATCTGCCTATTTAAAAGTGACATTTACCTACACTTAATGAAGCGATGTTGCACAGTTCGTAGCGTATGAGTGCAAGGAGACATTAAAAAAATTGGATCTGGCATTTCTTTTCGCGGGTAAATTCATACTTACCTAAATTAATCGGTTGTTTCTTAGACAACACAAACTATGATGATATAAGGGGTTTGTATGTTTCATAAAGTCGATGTCAGGTGTTCGTAGAATAAGTACAGTTACGTGTAATATATTTTACACCGAGCTCGATAGCTGCAGTCGCTTAAGTGCGGCCAGTATCCAGTATTCGGGAGATAGTAGGTTCGAACCCCACTGTCGGCAGCCCTGAAAATGGTTTTCCGTGGTTTCCCATTTTCACACCAGGCAAATGCTGGGGCTGTACTTTAATTAAGGCCACGGCCGCTTCCTTCCCACTCCTAGCCCTTCCTTGTCTCATCGTCGCCATAAGACCTATCTGTGTCGGTGCGACGTAAAGCAACTAGCAAAAAAAAATTATTTTATTGGTTACTGTTCCATTCTCCCCGCTACTGTAATTTTGAATATTGTACTTTAATTGCTTTCAGTTTTCCTGCTGATGAGACAAATAAAAAGCAATGGGTACATAGTTGCATTAAGAAGGGGGAATTTCTTGCCTGGAAAGCATTGTGGATTATGCTCTAAGCATTTTTCACCGGGACGTTTTTATGATGAACCATTTGGTGTCGGAGTTAAACTGAACCCAAATTCACTACCAACAATGTTTAATTTTCCACCCCACCTTGTATCACCAGGAAGATTTCCTTTCTCCAGATATTACCTCCTATCTGTAGGCCTACTTCAAATGTGGCATTGTGCATTAAACTAAGCCTATATTAATACACTGACAGAGCAAATGCAACACCAAGGAGGAGTGGTTCGAAAGGGATGAAAGTTGGGGAAAAAACAGAGACGGCGCGGATGAATAATTGATGTTTATTTCAAACCGATATGCAGGTTACACAATGCGCACGGCATCGACTCAGTAGGATGTAGGACCACCGCGAGCGGCGATGCACGCAGAAACACGTCGAGGTACAGAGTCAATAAGAGTGCGGATGGTGTCCTGAGGGATGGTTCTCCATTCTCTGTCAACCATTTGCCACAGTTGGTCGTCCGTACAAGGCTGGGGCGGAGTTTGCAAACGGCGTCCAATGAGATCCCACACGTGTTCTATTGGTGAGAGATCCGGAGAGTACGCTGGCCACGGAAGCATCTGTACACCTCGTAGAGCCTGTTGGGAGATGCGAGCAGTGTGTGGGCGGGCATTATCCTGCTGAAACAGAGCATTGGGCAGCCCCTGAAGGTACGGGAGTGCCACCGGCCGCAGCACATGCTGCACGTAGAGGTGGGCATTTAACGTGCCTTGAATACGCACTAGAGGTGACGTGGAATCATACGCAATAGCGCCCCAAACCACGATGCCGCGTTGTCTAGCGGTAGGGCGCTCCACAGTTGCTGCCGGATTTGACCTTTCTCCACGCCGTCGCCACACTCGTCTGCGGTGACTATCACTGACAGAACAGAAGCGTGACTCATCGGAGAACACGACGTTCCGCCATTCCCTCATCCAAGTCGCTCTAGCCCGGCACCATGCCAGGCGTGCACGTCTATGCTGTGGAGTCAATGGTAGTCTTCTGAGCGGACGCCGGGAGTGCAGGCCTCCTTCAACCAATCGACGGGAAATTGTTCTGGTCGATATTGGAACAGCCAGGGTGTCTTGCACATGCTGAGGAATGGCGGTTGACGTGGCGTGCGGCGTGCGGGGTTGCCACCGCTTGGCGGCGGATGCGCCGATCCTCGCGTGCTGACGTCACTCGGGCTGCGCCTGGACCCCTCGCACGTGCCACATGTCCCTGCGCCAACCATCTTCGCCACAGGCGCTGCACCGTGGACACATCCCTATGGGTATCGGCTGCGATTTGACGAAGCGACCAACCTGCCCTTCTCAGCCCGATCACCATACCCCTCGTAAAGTCGTCTGTCTGCTGGAAATGCCTCCGTTGACGAGAGCCTGGCATTCTTAGCTATACACGTGTCCTGTGGCACACGACAACACGTTCTACAATGACTGTCGGCTGAGAAATCACGGTACGAAGTGGGCCATTCGCCAACGCCGTGTCCCATTTATCGTTCGCTACGTGCGCAGCACAGCGGCGCATTTCACATCATGAGCATACCTCAGTGACGTCAGTCTACCCTGCAATTGGCACAAAGTTCGGACCACTCCTTCTTGGTGTTGCATTTGCTCTGTCAGTCTGTGTAGATGGCAGTGCAGTTATATTGTACCTGTGTTGTTTTATATGCATCCCTTTAGTATTATTGTTATTATTATCATTTTGTTATTGAAGCAGCATATTATAAAATACACCTGCTTCATATACAGATAGGTACTACAATCAGTTCCAGTTGAATTGCTGTTGATCCTAGTGTAACTGCAAATTTTTCCGCCTTATGCCAAGAGAAAATTTCCGGTCACCTGTTTATCTTTTGACCTTGTGAGTTAATTTTTGTTGCCATCTGTTGGTGGCGTATGGTTCACTGAAGTAGCATACTTGGTAGGTTCTTTTCTCTCCCATGGTTCTGTAGGTTACGTGACACTCTTTTCGTCTTGTGCTTGGGCATTCGTTTGATGTAGGTCTATTTCAGTCAAAGTACGCCAAGCACGGTAAGTCAAGTAATGTAGAGTTTATTGCAGATGCCAGTCTTATTAATATTTAACAAGTGGATACGCTTCCTTGTGGACAACATTCAAAGGTTACCTTTCAGATATTAATCCCAGTATAATGCGGAAATGGAAAAAAAATTGGTATGTGCCTTTCCTTTCTTCTTTTGTCTAGTGGCTTTACGTCGCACCGACACAGATAGGTCTTATGGTGACGATGGGACGGGAAAGGCCTAGGAGTTGGAAGGAAGCGGCCGTGGACTTAATTAAGATACAACCCAAGCATTTGCCTGGTGTGGAAATGGCAAACCACGGAAAAGCACGGCCAACTCGCCAGGTTATGTGCCTTTCATTATAATAAATAATTAAGATTAAACAATATTAATATTACTCACGGCGATGTGATACGTACAAAAATACGATCATAATGAAGTAGTAACCTACCTTAGCTTCCTCGGTTTTAAGGATTGCCATCATAAATGCCGATTTCAAACAAGGAACCAAAACAGGTAAAAAGTCAGAGAGAAAATCTGCGGCTGAGATGGAATGCTAACCTCACCTAATTAAAGGAAGCAGGTACTAGGATGGCAACTTGCACTGGATACAAGAATGCAAATGAGATCAGTATATATAAACTCGGTTGTGTTATGAAACAAAGGTATCAAAATATACAGACACAGAGTTGTCTCACAACAAGTAAGTAGGTTGTATGTCAACCTCAGTATCAAGTTGTACGTTTGTCAAATTTGAGAACAAGTCGTTTGTAATTAAAAGAAAACAATAAACAGATAACAAGGATAAAATATGCATCAAAACACTGCAAAATATATTTTTCTGTAAAAGTGTTAGAGATAAGAAGAAAATTAAAATAAAGTTTTCTGGGAAATCAAATTTCAGGTAAACTTCATGCACTCAATTCTTCAATAGGACGAAAAGATTAGACAGCGTATTCGATTTTTTAGTCCCCAAACGTACCTTTTCCTCTGACTTACTTCACATTCTTTTGCTGCATAGCCCACTTTAAAGAAAGCGTTACAGCAACTAGCTTGTGTGTTAAAAAGAGTCAATTTTGAGATAGATCAGTCAAGTAGTTTTTACCTAAAAATAACACAGCCAGATAAACAAACAAACAAACTTTGAGATTAAATAATTGGTGTCAGTTTTTTCGTTTTTTTTTTTTCAAAATAGCGGTCTCACGGAACTGAAACTCCTTTGATATTGCGGGATGAAATTAAATGAAATGCCCCGTGGCCTCCGGCGAAGCCTGGTGTGGGACTTTTCATTTGACACCCGAAGGCGACCTGCGCGTCGTGATGACGATGAAATGATGAAGAAGACAGCACATACACCCAGTCCCCGTGCCAGGGGAATTAACCAGTTATGGTTAAAATTACCGACCCTGACAGGAATCGAACCCGGAGCCCTTGTGACCAACGTCCAGCACGCTGACTATGGAGCCGGACATTGCGGGACGATACATAGCCTATGTTACAGGGAATGATATTAATTTTCAAGTGACGAAAGAAATTTCAAAATCAGTCCAGTAGGTTCTGACAGGGCAGCCTCCGTGGCCCAGACGTCTGCCCGTCGGCCTCTCACCGCTGGATACCGTGGCTCAAATCCCGGGGATTTGTGGGATTTGTGCTGGACAAAGCGGAGGTGAAAAAGGTTCTTTCCGGGTACGCCGGTTTTCCCTGCCATCTTTCATTCCAGCAACAATCTCCATTCACATTTCATAGCATCTATCAGTCATTAATAAATCACTTTGGGAGTGGCGACCACATTGCACTAATAGCCTATATCTACTTCATTCATTATATCCCTGACCCGGTCAATGACTGGAAAACAGGTTGTAGATTTTCATTTTTTTCATTTCAGCTTCTGAGATAACGCGTTACCTGTAAACACCAGTCTCTCCTTATATTATTTGATTGATGGATGGATGGACGGACGGACGGACGGACGGACGGACGGACGGATGGATGGATGGATGGATGGATGGATGGATGGATGGATGGATGGATGGATGGATGGATGGATGGATGGATGGATGGATGGATGGATGGATGGATGGATGGATGGATGGATGGATAAAATGCACCAAGTATATGTATCCAAATCGTAAATAACTTAAATGGTGCTGTAAAAATGATAGATAGATAGATAGATAGATAGATAGATAGATAGATAGATAGATAGATAGATAGATAGATAGATAGATAGATAGATAGATAGATAGATAGATAGATAGATAGATAGAAAATTGTGTTTATTTGCTTAGTTATGGCAAACACTGTACCAATTAGTATACATTGGGATCATAATTAATACTACCGTAATTAATACGAGATAAAACACAATTAAACACAATCAAAATATATTACAACTGAAATAAAATTCCACTCCAATGACACATACAGTGCCCTTTTCAGGGCTTGTGTGGCGGTGCTCCTCTTGATCAACGGTTGCCCCGGCTGCTCCTGCAAATAAAAATATCAAAAATACCTTCCGCTCGCGTAGACTCTCTCTCCTTGGGCGTGGTACCGTCCGTCAGCTTTCTTCGAGGTTGTCGAGCCACACAAAATAGGGGTGAGGAAGTAAAAATAACGTTGGTCAACTAACTACAAATAACGGTACCCAAAACTGAATCGAATTTAAATAAACGTAAATTTATTAACAAAACTAATTTGCAAAAGAAAAAAAGTACATTTTGAACGAAGTGAAATAAAAATTGATTTTAATGGAAAAATAACAGGAAGTAACCAAGCTCAAAATCTTCCCAAACAAACTGCCTCACATAAACTTGTATGTAGATCACAAACTAAAATAGTAAACGTCACCAATAAACATATAATTTGTACGTCGATTGACGCTGCTATAGAAGAAAACAGTGGTCTACCAAGACTCACCACTCAAAGAAAATATCTCAGATTTACAATTAAACTGAAATTTCAACTAATGGATCTATATAAATTATTAATTAATTAATCAAATAATCTGAGATCACTAATGTGTTTCTTAAATTCACAAATCCAGACTTATCAATCTGCCAGTTACCCAACTGTTCACAACCATGTTTAACTCAAAACAAATAAGAAAAAAAGAAATAAAAATACATGAACACACATCTCTTTATCTAAAAAAATCACTTTTTAAATTATATAAGCTTTGCCACGTAAAATAACTGGTGGCTGAACAAAAATAAGCACAAAGACTGTGCTTCAAAATAAAATGAAATTAACCATGCAGTTAAATATTCTGCCATCATACACCTTACATTAATTCACTGTGATAGTTCTGGACTTTGACAACAAAAATAAAAAAGATGTTAGGCTACGTGCCTCAGTCTTTACATTAATCAAATGAACTCACCTTTTTACATCATTTTAATCATGCTTGCCGCTGTCTACGCTTTATTAAGTATAACCAAAATTGTTAATTGATAGTTGATGGAGGCAGATTCCATCTTATTGAACCAATTGGCGGCTTTGTTCACATAACCTCTTGCTAAAGGTCGGTTCATTTGCATAAATTTTACTTGTAGTGGCATCTAATTTTACTTATTTACGGTGCCTTCATGTCTGCATAAAGAACCTGCTGTAATTGATTTTGACTGTGAATACTAGGTGGTCCTATTAAAGTAACCCTTGAAATTCTAATTTACAAATATACACGGCACTGTAAAACATAGTGCTCAAAACAAAAGAAGAATGCAAAATAACCTAACTACGCCTACACTCAATTTACAAAATACAACCAGTATCCACGTACCTTCGGCATCTACGCTTACAAGCACGGTAAAAAAACAAAATAAAAATAATCAAAAATAACAAATCTCAAAATAACGTGATTAAACGCCTACATCGGAAAATAAATCTAAATATGCAATTTCCAAAAATGCAAAACTTCGCTGTCAAGAAAACAAACTTCCTTAACGCATGAGGTGTATTTGGCGGCAACCCCCATGATACAAGACGTAATGTCTGAAACTGATATTCTCGAATTCAAAGAAAATGAAAAGTAGTACTCATCACAATGATCACAATATAACTTTCAAAATTATTCATTGCTAGCCCGCTCTGTTTCATGCCTCAGAAACTTGGCCTCAAGATAAGAATATCTCCGAGCGTTATGTCATCCCTGGTAATATTTGCGTACTTAAAACTTCCGCCTACAACTGTCATGCGTGTACTGCCGTAGACTTAAACTCAATATTTCTTGACTTGATTAAAATTCAATTCCCATTTTTATCTCATTATATTCTTTTTTCAACGTAGCATTATATATCAACATAGCCTCGTTCTTTTCCACACGGGCTCAACAATTTCACTAATTCATTCTGTCGTTCTCATAACCATAAATACGATAATAAGTGCGACATAACTATTACCATCAGAGATTCTATTGCATATTTATTCTCATACTTCGATCTTTCATTTCTATTCCACAAGTTGTCATGTATTTCAGAGCTGGTTGGCAACGATTCCTCACTTTACAACCGAAATACAACAAAACAAGATTGCCTGCCAAAATATACTCACAAGAAAAATTCGTGCATTTGACAAACATTCAACATCAAAACAAGAAAAAGAAATCCACAACTCGTCGTCTAACTGTGATCACGCAAGGTAAAATAAATCGGATAGGCTACAAATTACACATCACGATACATGACGGCTCTCCGAAATGAAATCGCTTCGGCTTACTTAAAATGACTTGACAACTTTCCACAAAAACAACCAAAAATATTATTATTATTATTATTATTATTATTATTATTATTATTATTATTATTATTATTATTATTATTATTATTATTATTATTATTATTGAAATACCTAATGTAAAGTAAAAATGATCCATAAATCATCAACATAAGACTCATGTCATTGAATGATTCAAAATGAGATTGACAAGAACTCCAAAGATGATTATTATTATTATGATTATTATTATGATTATCATTATTATGATTTTATCGAGCCCCTGATATCCCGAATCGTTAGATGTAATTGCCCTGGTCTCGCTACAAAAATGACAGTGAACGCTACTACGCTCCCTCAAGTACGTGACATTTTTCCTATGTACAAAAATACATGAAATTATTAACCTACACGGACCATGAATTATTCACGTCATTATTAATTACATATCATATAAATACAACATGCTCTTTACATTTATGTGCTGACAGGTGGGCTGCATCCTCATTAGCCCCCATCACATGGTGTTTAATCCATCTTGCACATCTTGCTGGGATTACATGATATTTCACACACACGAGATGGACCTATTTTGATTATGTAGCACTCGCAAATCAGTTGAAAAACACGCCCTCTTGAAGCTTACATTAGAAACTAATTTACACAATATAAAAAGGAAATCAGCACACATAGAGTTTGGTTTTCATTGCCAGAAACAGAAACTACTTCGCTGCCTGTGTCCTTTTCACCTGGTCTGCAAAGCTTCCTCCCTGCATTGTTTGTTCTAGGGATTAAATGCCATTCAGCTGGCTCGGAAATAGAACGTGTACGTCTAGTCCTTTTTCCCGTTACATTCCTAAGTCACCAAGTCTCACCCTCATATTAGCACGACTAGTACTGGCTCCAAGTGTCCCAAATGAACAGTAAATTTTTATACAATGCAAAATCTAATTGCTATGTTTTACTGATCATGTACAGAGGAAAAACTATTTTTAAAATGTTGTCCTTCAGAATGTAACGACTTTCCCACTCAATTTATTACTGCATAGGTTACGTGTGGGCTAGGAAAATACTGCGAGCCTAACTGTTCTGAAAAATACCATAATCTATCTGCGTCCTCCGTGAGCTTAACACGTTAAAATGTCCATTTCTAAAACATCATGGTAGGAAAAATGTATCAGAATGAACTAAGTATCCACAACATTTTATATAACCTAGTCTCGTAATATTATAAGAGTTCTCCAAAGTCCATCAGCTTATTCAACTCACCGATCACACACTAAACGATGACTGAACAATAGTGGGTTTAGTTACCCTCTACGCTGCGCGTCTTGAAGACTAGACCGTAGGCTCTCACAATTCAACCAAGACTGGATGTTCCGCCAAGTACCACCAACAGTTTTGTAAATTCAGTAGACTCCGCCTCCCACGTGGACCAAATGGAGAGGTGTGGCGTAGTGATATGACACCTTGGTAAAATTTTCCAACTGACCGTAGATTTAATATTCAGTAAATACACTCTCATGATTCCCAAAATTGGTGTGGTTCTTACGTAGCATTCAAATACCAAAAATGATCGTTCATTTTTATACACGCTCCCCCGCGGTACTGGGATTATTTTGTGATCGCGATATGGCATCTTCCCGCCATGTGACTCAGTCCTCTGGATGAAACCGTTTTTCCCAACACCAGGCTTAAATGGGCTTAAATGCTGAATTTATTATTATTATTTTATTATTTATGAGATAATCACATATTCACACAAACGATTCCTCAAATTTTATTCCCGGATTGGAACACAGTATATTTCTACTTCTCTCGTCACCAAATCAAGAAAAACTAGATAAATATTCCCGCTGGAACAGTGCGGTTTAATTTTGGAATTTTCTGATTGGCTGAAATTTGCCGCCGTGTTCACACTCGGACTCAACCACTTTTCCCGGAGGGGTGACAGGTATTCTCTCTGTCTCTATTACACAACAAGGAGTGGCACGTTCCGATGTCTCCTTTCTCGTGGGAAAGTTTATTAGAAAGTTTCGCACCAGTCGGCATTATAAAGTTTAATGCAGAGAGCTTTTAGCCAAACCTATTTCCGGTATGTGATTTTAAAGAATTTCTGGGGATATATTTCCAGCCTGTGTGGTCTCTGTGTGGAACTTTGTGAAATTACTGGTTCTGACTTGCTATCTGCGGTATTCACATATATGAATTTAATAATTTAATTAATTCCGCCATTCGGCTATTCGCCTTATGGGTGCAATACATATAACAGCTATAATAATAGTAATAATAATAGCTAGTAGTGATATTAAAGTTGCACGATCAGTGAAAGATCAGAAACGCACAGTTCACTCTTTGCCTGTTCTACCTCTTGACACATTTTTAAATGACGCTGTAGTTGGCATTCCTGTGACGTCATCCGGTAAAAGATTCTGTTCTCGTGCGGCAAACACACAGAATGAGATGTTATATGCGGCAGTTCGCTGGTGAAGAATGACATGTAAGTTTGATGTTTGAGACCTTGTATCTCTGTTAAGAACATTTAAGAAGTAATGAAACGCAAAGAAAGGTAAGATCGGGAAGATGTTTTAAGAACTCGATAGAGGAGACAATGTATGATGGTTACGGCGAACATGGAGTCGCAACCACTCTGTTCTTAGGAAAGGTAGTCACACGTGGTCATATTTTCTTAAATTCCATATATATCTCACGCGTACATTTTGAGCGTGCTGTAGCCTTACGGAGAATTGCAGCCTAGCATCACTGAAAACATCACAATAGTCAAATTGTGGCATTTTAAGAGCTTCGATTCATTTCTTTTTAAGATTTCTTGGAAATATATGTTTATATTTATATAAATAATATAAAGCTAAGGAAACATTTTTACAGATATCTAAGACGTGTGCAGACCAAGTCATGCGTTCGTCCATGACAACGCTGAGATTCTTCACTCGTGATACAAAGGGAATTGGAACATCCTGAAGGATTACTCTTGACAACGGACATTTAGTTATACTTGTCATTTGACTTTGATGGCCAAGAAGAATTACTTGCGACTTTGTAGCGTTCAATTTCAGGTCTTGAGCAGCAGACCTATCACTAACAGCCTATAAGTCAATGTTTAGTAGGGCTATATGGTCTTTCTGTGGAGTCTGCGCAGAGTTGGCTGTCGTCAGCATACATACGGTATTTTTAATGCCTTAAATTCGATGATATATCATTCACAAAGAGTGCAGATAGAAGAGGACCAACTACAGAGCTTTGAGGGTACCCCCTTTACACGTGTCGTCACGAAAGAACGATTCCATTGTTACCATTCATACATTGTTCATGTCCGTGAAGATAAGAATCCATCCAAGTAATCGTACCGTGAGAAAAATATAGAGCCTACAGTTTTACATGTAATATGTCAACGTCTACGCTGTCAAAAGCTTTACTGTAATCTAGTAGTACCAGAATTGTAAACTGTCCTTTGTCTATTGCTGGTCTAACGTCCTCAGTCACTTTGAGTAAGGCTGTAGTTTCACTATGTCCTTGTCGGAAACCGGACTGGAAAGGATTAATAAGATTGTACGTTTGAAGGTACTCGGACATTTTGTGTATGGACTCCATATTCTGAGATTTTACATAAAGCTAACAAAATACAGAATATATGATAGTCTCCCTCGTTCGAAAGCGTTTGACTTTCGGAAGAGGTAGCACAATAGCCTTCTTCCAGAGAGACGGATATGTCAGGAATAGAAGACAGAAATTGATTATATAAATTAAGGAATAGTAATATAAAGTCAAGAATTAGTTTGACCATGTCAGTTCCAATGTCATCAATTTCTCTTGCTTTCGTGTTTGTTCTAAGGACTGATTTTCTGACATTGAGGAGCGTCACGTGACTGAAATAGAAATTACCTCAGTCAGGGTTACGGTTTGTATCGTAACTGTTCATAAGTCCCTGTTTATCGTTGGGTCGTACTGCGGAGAAATTAGCAGTAAAGTACTCGTTAAGGGTCTCGAGAGGTACTGTAATTTCGTCTCTTCTCTTACTCTTGGTAAGTCCAAGGTTGTGAATAGGTTTTCACATTATCGTCGCCGTTCTATCGTTAGGGGCAATTAAACTGTAAGCGTGTCGCAGTTTAACATTTCGTATTTGTTGCGTTGTCTTGTTTCGTAACTTCCTATTTCGTCAAAGTTTTATACGGTAGGATCATTTTTGTACTGTCTGTGAGCGCAGTCCCTTTGTTTCATTACTTGTCTAATTTCTTCACTTAACCACGGGGAGGATCCTTTATATTCTCGCTAGCCGCTTTGGGGCATGCTTGTCAAATACTTCCGTCACTTTGCTATTAAAAAAGGTGACTTTGTCGTCTAGATTGTTATACAGTAGTTTGTTATGCCATGCCAGGGTATTTAACCTGCGTCCTCCACGAGTCCATTTTTATTTATAGTTTTCAATGGTCGATAGGTGGGAGGGTTTTGGTGGCCGGAGTTTACACGATATGTATTATCCGCACACTTTATCTTGGGGCATTTACACCCTAGTGCTGAATCCGTCGACCTCGGCGATCTTCGAGATTCGTACTGGCAACCTTTGAAACACAAACTATGAATCGCTAAGCATCGTTGTGCGACATCTGGCGTACACTTTACGTAGTAGAACTGTTGTTGTTTACACAACAAAGCCAAAGTATAGAATTCATGCTAGGAACAAGATTCGCATCGAGAAATGTTTTATAATGTTATATAATGTGTATGTGACATAGTTGTTGGCTTAAGATGGTAAAGGTTTAGAAATTTCATATCGATCGATCATATTCTCGATTCAATTCAGATTTCATTTTCATTCAGTTGGCAGCACCAGGCAGCACTGTCGATACCGGGACAGCTCCCTCCTTACTCCTCACCCCCGTACACAAATGCACCAAGATAAATTGTGCGGATAATATATATTGCGTCATGTGCAGCGATACCAGGTACAGAGGTTTGAACAACATTGATAACTCTATCTGAGTTGCTGGTAACTATAAGATCTAATAGTGTGTCCGAATGAACTGTATGGTGAGTCGGGGAGAGAGGTAATATGTCCGTATTACAGCCTTGAAACAATGTTATGATTCGTGTGGATTCGCAAGAAGTTGCGTCAATTAAGTCCGTATTAAAGTCTCCCATATTTATTGTGTGAGGGCAGTCTAGTAGTAGTTTAATTACACCAGCTTCAAAAGCTTCTAAGTAACCTGTATTCGGAGGTTTGTAAGCTACTCCAACAAGCGCTTTAATCCCCTCGTTGTTATTTCTACAGACATGTATTCACATTACCTCTCATACCTGCGTGGTGAATGACCTAACAACTTGGGTTTGAGACTGGTTAGGAAACAGCCACTTACGCCTTCTCCTCGCTTGTGACTGCGGTCCTTTCTCCTAAGACCTAAGGGCTCTGTATACGTCCATTGCATTCATTGAACGTAATCTTGAGAGCTTCCGGAGGAGCGATCATAATAAGCGTAACATCTTCCAAGTAATATATGTACGCTTGTACCATGTAGTTTCTGTCCCCATGTCGTGTGCGTAAAATCGTATTTTGTAACCTCGTAAGCAGATGCCGCAACGATAATTTCGTCTACCAGTAACTTAACTTCTTCCGCAAGATAGCCTCTAAGAAAAACACACGTATATTAACCGTAGAAAGGGACGGGTTCCGACCAATTGACATAGCCCATCTTGTTTAACATGGTTTATTGTTGACAACATCAAAGAAGCTATATTCAAAATACAAAGAAAATATATATATATATATATATATATATATATATATATATATATATATGTATATAAAACAAGATGTCCTGACTGACTGACTGACTGACTGACTGACTGACTGACTGACTGACTGACTGACTGACTGACTGACTGACTGACTGATAATCAAAGCACAGCAAAACGTACTGGAGATAATTGCACGTAAATTTGAGAACATGTTCCTACTGCAGCTTGGATGCGCACTAAGAAAGGATTTTTTAAAATTCCTATTTTAAAAGGGTGAAAAGGGGTGTATGTGATTATCATTTTCGTTGAATTTCTCCGTTTGTGTGGAAAATATTGTACTTATATTCATTCAGATTTTTTAAATTCCGATTTTAAAGGGGTAAAAAGGGTTGATATGTGGTTTTACATTTGTGTTCAATATCTCCATTTTTTTAACAATATTGTACATATATATTCATTCAGTCTTCCAAATCGTCTCAATAGTACAGCAAAAATCTTGCATTTCTTGAAAGTTAACGGAAATATATTTATTTTCAAGCTTTTCCAGATGAAATACTTCCCTTGCGCGTGTGAATCTTGGGCTTTTGCCAATTAAAAATGACCGCGGCACTTTCCAACATATAAGTGTACGCGCCAATTCACTCCGTTTCCATGCATTTTAAGACGGTAATAAACCAAATCCTTAAAGAAAAGAAAATACAATTAACAGTATTTAGGCCTACATATACGAACGTTTGTGAGAAAATTCATGAGAAATTTTTAATACGCTGTACTGATAGCGCAACGGTTAAGTCAACGGACTACAAACTTCAAGAATACAGGTTCGACTCTGCCTATTGGTGACCATTTTTAACACAGGAATATTGTATTATCAAGGAGATTTATTACAGTTTTATATTTTGTTAGTGAGTTATGCAGCCGTACAACTGGTAAAACAGGCTAGGAGAAAGCAGTACCAGTTCGGCGCGCGCGCACACATGCGTCATTAGCACAGGTGTTTATGGTTCGAAGATTTGTCACTCATATTGACAAAGGTGAGACCGGAGGCAACTTGCATAATATTGTCGAACAGTAATGAAGTGAGTGCGATAGAACTCTTGCACAATAAGGGTTTGAACCTTGGCAATCCTTGCTAATAACTATTCCTCCTCACAAGAGTAAAAATATTTCATATCAAAAAATGCAACGTACTGGCGTGTCATATTTCAAGGAGACAGCTAAATAACAGACTGCAGCGCGATAAGGTCTTTTTCACGCACACGGCATAATGGCTTCACTTATCTAAACATTAATGGTGAAGTGTCTATTTAGATCTCTTTCTTACATTTTATATTCTACTCAGTTATGGCATAAAGAAGTTTGTGAAGCTATTGTTTCGTAAGTTGTCTCCATTTTGTCCCAAAATTATCTAGGTAATAACTATTCCTCCTCAGAAGAGTGCCGACTTTTCGTGTCAGAAGATTCAACTTATGGTGGAACATGCGAGTTGACGGCAGTAGGCATTCCGCTTTGAAGTTTATCGTGATCTAAGTTATACTGGGCATCTTGTGGTGAAGTTAATACTGTAAAAAGATTGCGATTTACTGGTAATCTCTCTAACGGACATTTTAAGTACTGTATACGAATGTCTGTGCGAATAAACAAGTGCTTCATTCGACGTTACAAAAGTTTGTGAAAAACGTCGTACTCGATACTCAAATGCTACGAGAAAAATACAATTTAAAAAAGCAGCAGCCACCTTTTTACAGAATAATCCTTCCGCACATACCATTGCTGCAAGTAAATACAAAACAAAAATTCCGAATTCCATAGAGCAGCAGCGGACACGTACCAGAAGAATAACCTCAAGGTTCATAGAGCAGCGGCAGTCACGTACCAGAAGAATAACCCCAAGGTTCATAGAGCAGCGGCACCGACATACCAGAAAAGTAGTCCCGAATTTCATAGAGCAGCGGCAGCTACACACAAGCAAAATAATCGCGAATAACCACAGGACAATTCAAACGCGATATGAGCAACATCACCCTGGGGTCCGAAAAGAAAGACGATTGCGTCAATGTAAAATTAAGTTTCGTTCCGGGATGTCTTACGATCCTAAAATTAATTAGGAAGATAGCAGCTTGATAACCCCTCGTACAATGCTCCATAAATGCCAATTCTACAAAACTCTCAAGTGTAAAGATGAAACACCAGGCATGTATTGCGATTCTGGCAAGGTTTAGCTGCCACCACTCTAATCTCCACCTGAACCATTGTACACTCACTAATGGGTGTCAATCCAGATCATGGTCATTTTTAACGAATTTGAAAATATAGCAGCTATTTTAAAATGACGTCTTTTGGTGCTAGGCAAGTCATCCAACCCGCTTTATGCCAACTTTCAAAGTACGAGGCCAAATTTATCATTCCATAGGCAGTCTATTGCCTAATGCTTATCAAGATCCTGGATTTTTGCAGATTTACTTTAATGAGACGGCTAATGAAATAAATGAAGCATTGCTTACATATTTCGATGCAGAAGAAACAGAGTATAAATCGGTCGACACGGTATTACAAACAGACGATGCTGTCAATTATGCAGTAGAATTCGTTCCTAAATACTCTTAATCCTCCAGGATTCCCATCTCACAAACTTCGTTTGAAAGAAGGAGCACCTGTAATGTTGTCATGTAACCTAAGTTGTGCACTGGCACTAGATTATGTGTGACGGGGTTAAAAAAATTAATGGAAGCTACTGTTATTACAGGGGTTTTCCAGGGGAATTTCATTTAACAGCGAACTCGGAATACACGTGAAACTTTTCAATTCCGACAGAAGCCGGGACGGGAAAACACATTATTTACGTTCATGTCTTACATTTCTTATGAAAATCGATAAACACATAAGGTTGGTTTGGTGGACTTCAAAATAAAATTGAAAATAAAATAATATAATGGGACATAACTCAACTATGACGCGTGCGAAGCCGCGGGCAAAGCGCTAGTATTTACTTAAACATAGAGCATGAGAATACACGTGGTGAGGCCCAATCGTACAATAAAGATGTTAGTTAATCCTCTACAGTTATTATTATCATCACCATCATCACTGGAGTCTCTCATATATATTGATATTACACGACGCAGGATAATTATCAACTTTGCGCGGGAGTACTTCGTTTGTTGGAGACAGAGTGTAGAAGAATTAAACAATTACATGGAAGCTATCATGTGGAAAGTTATAAAATAGAGTGCCTCTCCATCAAATACTAATCCATTCCAAGATATTGATTGTTAATGAAATAACTTCATAATGTCTCAGAGAAACATGCTGTCTGTACGTCACTCTTAGCTACAAAGACATACCTCTAGTCGTGTTCGAATATACGTAATTGCTCCCGCTTTCCGAGTGAACCATATTGGAGGAACTGCGTCATTCCTCATTTTCTAAAGGTACTCAAGCAAGTTCATTTCACTGACTCCGCTACAATAATCATTTTTCGTATTCAGAAATGACGCTCTATGGCCTTGCTGAATTTGGTGACAAATCAACTACTGTATGATGCAAGTGTCGCTGGTATTAACAGTGGTGGTCGTATAATACATGATTAATTTAGGCTGAATATCTCGGATCATCTACTTGTGAAGGAGCCCAGCACTACACTGTCCAGTCATCTAACTATCAACTTTTGAGGATTCTATGGGTCAGTGGCATGCGTTCCGAATCTATCTCCTTCAGTTGTTGATTGCTTAGAACTACTTCTGCTTTGATTGTATTCAATCAACATCGTCTATGGCGATGGCATGTTCTTGTTCATGTCATCATCCAAAAGAAACACCGCCTGGAAAAATCTGACCTGTTGACAGTCACAGGATCTTACATTCAGGACATATGTGCCACCTCCTAACCTTGTGCTGAACACGTTGTGATATATGCGATACTGATACTACAACCTTTAGGCGGGAGTTGAAGAGGACGTGAGTGATACAAGTATAAGTAAACTGTTATTCACAGCAGACGACCCGACATCACAAAGGTTTGAAGTCACAACGAGACAAACATTTCCAGTATTGGTGTCGAGAATCGAAAACAAATCTAAAGTTATCCTCATTCGAGACAGGCCACACATATCGACCATGGATCTGCATTCAGCGCTTAAACCCATATTTTACATATCGAATATCTTAGGCATTGCACCTTTCTCTGTTGTGAAGGAAGAAGTCGCCCTTCAGATCTCTCGCTCATGGCGTACCACCCTGTATTCTGCGATGGTACTTCTGTTTGTCATGTCACACTTAGTCTGGGGAATTATCCTCATCGCGAAAGAAATCCTGGCAAACGTGACCGTCTCATCTTCGTACATCACTATATACAGCTTCATAATCTCTACTTCTTTGACAGTGATCCTCGGGATAATCTTCAGTGCCACAAGGAGTGTCAAGTTAATTCAGGAAATGTTCGTTGTGTTATCAGAAATCGATTGGGTATTGAAGTGTCGTAATGATCTCTTCCATAAACGGTTGTCATTAACTGCTATAGGAGTTTTCTTCCTCGCTACTATTGTAATCATCATATGCCACCTACTGCTTCAGCACGATTGTAATTTCATCATTATTTACCTGGTCAATTTTGTACTGTGCATTATTGTGCTTCAGTATGTCAGTGTTGTGCTTGTAATTAAGCAGCGGATTACTTCGTTCAATGCCAGGATAGCTGAAATATTCAGTAGAAATCGTTTATCCAGCACAAATAAATCGTCTCCTGGATTATATCTGTCGGTTGAGTCCTCACGATGGAGCCACTCACCCGGTACACAGAGATATCTGCCTACTGTAGAACGCCGCCCAATATCACCAAGCATCTTGAAGGAACTGTGTCTCACCCACATGAACTTGTGCCATCTGGGACAACTGGCTAACCGCACATTTGGAATTATCCTCGTACTATTAATAATAAACATCATGGTGTGTATTGTTGGTAACGTGTTCTTCTTCCTCCAGATCGTCTTTGACATCGTATCTTTCAGCCTCTACAAATTAGCTCTCGTATTACTGCGGCTTGCTCTGAATGTCACCCACTTGGTGCTCATCGTTGAGGCGAGCCACAGCGCGACGGAAGAATCAGATCAAACCAGTGCCCTTGTCAGTAGATTACAAGTGCTCCATCCGAACCTCGAAATACTGGATAAGTTCTCACGTCAGCTGATGCGCGTCAAACTGGAACTGACGGCCGCCGGTTACTTCTCCACGGATCGATCACTGTTTGTCACGGTGATGGGCACCTCCGTCACCTACTTGATAATACTATTGCAGTTTTTGATATCCGGGTATTAGGTGACAACGACGCGGTAGATACATTCCTTTTAACTGTTAAATTCTACAACCCTCCCAAATTAATTTTGAATGAATAAATGTTTAAACTACCTGAAAAAGAAAACATTGGTAACACAATTAAAACTGAAAAAGTAACTTAATTAAAACAGAATGAAATGTTTCGTTCTTGGAATAACATCATCATATTTTATCAAATCATTTTCAAAATAATTAGAAATTTTTATATCTGCTTTAGTCCTGAAATACAGGAAATTTGGAACTTATCTTGAAGTCCTCACTCTAGCATATATCTTAATGCAAGTTGTTACTATAACGGCATTCTGTCACTGACTTGATTTCAGTGGGCTAGCCTCCATGTCTCGTCTCTCGCCCTGGCTATGTCAACGACATGTTGTACTTTAACTTTAGGTTCTTTACTTCTAGTGCTCCGTGTATGACTTTATTCATTCATGTCGTCTCGGTCTACTTTGGTCCACGTCATTTCAACTCGCTACTTCTGGCTTTCATGTCCTCCCAGTACTTACGCAAGCATTCTCGGTGTCGTTCTTTCCTCTCCTGCATCAATGTCATTCCAGTTTTTAGTTTTTACTTGTCCCAGAAAACGTGAAACCTTCCTTATTACTGCTATTATTATTAGTAGTAGTAGTAGTAGTAGTAGTAGTAGTATCTATCTACTGTATATAACAAAAGAGTTTACTAAAAAACAACTTCGACAAATCCGTCCGTCTGTTCTACTGGACCGATTTGCTTCGTTTGTGGTTTTATTCACTCCGGAATTAGCTGCCGGTGAATCATGGGACATTGATAGGTCTCTTAATTTAGCCAGTTTTGAGTAATCATAAAATCAAATCATGAAATAATCACTCCAATAATTGCAGGCGAAAATTTTCCCTAACCCGTAATAAATTCTGTAATATCAGGTTGCCACGCAACAGACACTTCCATTAATATTATGATTTATGCGATTTCATCCTTATTATTATAATTGCATTCAGCCCTTTTTGATTACTACCTGTCAAGCCAGAGAGTACACACCTCCTCTGATCACGGAAAAATACTATTCCCTGCTAGATATCCTTTGATTCTAGGTCCTTTCGCAGCTTCCATATAATTATATTCAACAGGTGTCTGAGCGTTCCTAATAACTTACACGCTGCTAAGAGAAAAAGTCTACGTACAAACAGACCCCATCATGACATACGCCTTTCACGTTATCTGGGAACACCTGTCGAATGATAACCCAACTACACTACTAAGAGTGAAGGAGATGTATCTCAAAAAAGTTCTATGCGTGGCAAAACACGCTCCATCGAAACTAACCTATGAATTCGCAATACAACCGTTCTATACAGAAGAAATCGATTAAAATTTAATTGCCTTTTATGACATCATGAAAAACTGCAGGAGATTTTTAGCAGGCAGAGGGCATGATGGTTTAAGAATGGATCAATTCTGACTAGAACTGCGCCATACCATAACGCGCTACTTACTAAATGTTCATCAAACCCTTGAGAATCACAGGCAAAACAATATGACTGGGACAGGCATTTCAAGGCGAGTTATCCGACCTATTTATACGCAGGGATCCTTAAAAAAAAATTAATGGGAGGCCGGTTTTAATGGTAATTTTCCGTTATGTTAATTTACAATTACAACAACTCCTTATGGAAATGTACTTGTATTTGTATAATTATCGTAATTTAAATTTTCCTTAAAAGATTTTGAAGAGTTGACTGTCAATGGTCCGGCTAGATTTCTTTTAATTTTACGAGATGTCATTTTCGTTTCCGTGAACGTCTTTCTTGGAACTATATTCGTGGTTTATTATTATCATTGTTTTATATTTGAGAATATATTAATGATTTGAATCAAAGTCAGAATTGAATTAAAGCGTGTCTGTAAGGAATTGTTTCATTTAGAGATGATAGATAACCTACCAAAATATCCGAAGCGGCAAAGACACTACCAAAATTCAGAGTATTTACCACAGAAAAAATATCCTAACCCACATTTCAGACCGTTATATCTGAGTAAACTGTGTAGATTTCATTAACCCCTAATGCAAAAAGTGTGGAATTTTGCTCAGTTCAGTAATAAAGTAGTGCGAATAGGGTCTCCTGTAAATGTGTGTGGTCAGTGAGGTTGGCTTGGTTAGCTCATTTAATGAAAATTTCGATGCTTTCTGTAATATTCAATGATGTACTTTTATTTCCGATGTGTAAATATTTTAGCTGTGTGTTTATGCCTGTGAAGTGGTTTGAGTTGTCGTATAAGTGTTTGCTAGACGCTGAGCGTTGGCATATAATTGCGCTTTATATGTCCTTTGTACCTGGTGGGGAAATAACGCTTCGTCTGACCAATGTATTATGCATAACAATTTGGTTTTTGGCATTTGAGTTCATAAATTCCTCATTTAGAAAAAATGAATTTTTATTTATATTACAATTTCCGATGTATTTTGAAATGCACTGTTTGCTCTGAATGCTATTTTAAATCCTTCCACCTTAACTATATTGTGCGGTTTCTTATTCACGATGTTAAGAACCAATTATTTATCGTTTTCGTGGAGTGGTTGTTTTCTTATTCGCCGCCCTACTGTGTTGGAAAGATGGTTGTTCTCTACCTTAATTTGTTATATTATTTGTATTTCGTTGTTAAAATCTGTTTGACTCATCGGCATAGCTATATCACTGTGTATAATCGCGTTCAGACCTGTTAACTTGTGTAAGATTGGGTGAATGGAATCGTTGTTTGTTGTGTGTGATGTTTAAGCAGTTTCTCTGTATATCTTGAAATACAGTTTATCTTTACTTCTACTGATCGTGATACTTGAAATGTTGATCCTACTGTATGTTCCCGGTTCAATTGTGAACTTGATTTCATTGCAAAAAGAATACTGCGTGCGTAGAAAGTGATCTGGATTTTGTGACGTTATTGGACACACATATTACATGTTCCAGTGCATTGTTACTTCAAATCAAATCAAATCAAATCCAAATCTGTTTATTTGCAAATGAGGCGTCTACCTCGGTGGCAAATGTTACACTAAAATACATTATTGTCAAGCACTAAATCTGAAATTAACAAGAGAAGAAGGAAATTTTCCTAGAACACAATATTATACAATTTACGCTAACTGTTCTCTATTAAACACACAGCTCATCCTTAATAAATGTATGTTGTTTACAAAATTCGACTTATATTATCTCCTGTACTTAGTCAACTCATATACAGTATGTGGAATTACTTCGAATAATACTATACAACTGGCATAAAATTTACATTGCATTTATTTACTTATTGTTTTACCCATTTTGGAACCTAAGTAGCATAACGACCTGCTGCGTCTTAACCATAGCTCCATTTGCCACCACTTTTCAGAGTTCCTGACGGGCCTTTACAGCTACCGTAGCGGTCCCAGGGCCCTTAAAGTCCCCACTGTACTTCACCCCTACTTTGGCGGGTTGTTCCTATAAGAGTTGTACTCAATGCGTTTTAAGAATATGTTCGTTATTACACCCGTTCATGATGAACCCATGGCTTATAATTCTTTTTATTAATATATTTTGTTGTGAAACATGAATGTATTTTAGGGTAATGTCGTCTTTACATTGATATTTCTTCTGTTCCTCGTGTGAATTTCATTCCGTTAGATGTTTGTTTTTATTTTTAGCGACTCCTCTATTGGTATTAGTGAACATGTTGGTTATGTCAAAAGACATCATTCCTGTGCTTTTTGTTATTTTCAGTTTATTTAATTATTTCGTTAGTTTGAGTGTGTGTTTTTGATCGATATATCGCCTTAAATGGTATCTTTTCTTTTAATATTGTGTTGCGAAATTTGTTGATATTGTTACCTGGTGCGTTTTTGAACTTTACTACTCGTATAATTGAACATGTGTCTTTGTGTGCTTTCGGGAGTGCACTTGGTATCTCTTTTATTGCGTTTCTACTGATGAATTCGTTACTTTATATATTCGTGTTACATCGTTATGACCGTTTTGATCCCCTTATCCAATTTTGCATCTGTTAGATTATCGCGTTTTGTAAGCTTCTAATGTTATATAGTAACGAGTTTTGTGTTTTAAAATCCGATGGATTGCTGAGTTTTCTACTTTGATTAACATTAGTGTTTCACTGGTTGCTACGTTTTATATAATTTCTTTAAGTTGTCGCATGAAATTTCAAAGCAAGTTATTAGTTGTTTTATGTGTTACCTGTGTGACATTTTTGACAATTAAACTTCAGACCTTTTCCTAACATATTCGTTTCTTTATTTGAAAAGATTATTCTGGATTTGTTAACAACTCTTGGGTTGAACTCAATTTGATTGAGCAATATGAATATGAATTTCTCTAATATTTCGACCGTACCTAAGCCGTACATTGTAATTTTGCTTCTGTTAACCAGTTATTTATTTCAACTTAATTCCTGCCATTATACTTGTTTAAATATTAAGTCATCGATTGTTATCTTGGAACTTCCTTGTGCTAGTGCACGTATGCACCGAGCCAGCTTCCTGGCTCTCTAACGAAGCGGTTTCATACTCGATAGCAATCCCCACTTGGTAATGGAATCGTCTCTTTGTGTGTCCACTGCTACGTTGATAGGGTCTTGCACCATACCTCAGATGGAAGGTGGAGTTGATCCAGGATAACATCCTATATAATGCACTGCTTTCCTACAGCTGGATCGCCGGATAAGTCTATTTAACGCGGCATTTAGCTGTATTTTGGTGACCAGACTTTATTTCTTGAGAGCACCGCACTGCTAACGTATAAATTCCAGCAATCTACGTAAGTGCTGTATTATCAATTTCAATCAACGTCATTATTCGATTTAAGTATGAATATCATCAAGATTTGGTGATTTTACTTCTGCCAACAAACTGTTACAACAAGCATAAAAAATTCGTATAGGCGGGGCACGCTTTGTCTACCTGGTGAGAACAAAATAATGTCACCTCCTTGGTATATCTTAAACACTGATTGAAACAAACTAATGAACGTGTAAAGAAAAGATTTAATGGGCGCAGTGTAAATTAAAAATAATAACAATAATAATAATAATCTGAAATTCAAATTCTATCTTGATGTACGAATTCGAATCAAAATGTTGTACTTTCCTGCTACGCACGAAGTTACCAATTTCATCGTGCACAATTCGATTAATTTTCTTATTTTGATTGATATTTGCGTATCTTCGTTGATTTCATTATTGAAAAAATTACAATTCATGTAATTTTGATTTTATTTTTCCTTTATTGATTCGTCTGTTATTAGCATTTTTGGAGGGATAAATCATATTCTAAACTAGCAAATGTACCCGTGCATTGCTACGGTATTCTACATTGTACACGAATATCGAAGTAAATTACTGTACATGCAGTGATTAAAATTGCATGAGGAGGTCCCCATACATTGTTTCCAATGTAAAGTGTGAATTTCGAGGTTGTGATGATAACGGCAGGCTCACTTGCCTACTGCCATTCACAATGGTCTTGGGAAGTTTACATTATAATGGCAGGCCCATTTCCTAATGCGGGGTCACAATCAATTTGGAAAGTTTTCGATACAATCGCAGGCCCCCTTTCCTACTTCCAGACAGCTTACAGTTGAGGAGTTTATATTAAATTGTTGGGCACTTTCCCTACTGCCAGTCAAAATTGGGTTGTGCTGTTATCACTATAATGACAAGCCACTTTTTCTAATGACAGCCAGCTTACTGCCAGTCACACCGAGTTGGTGAGTTTCCATTAAAATAGCAGGCCACTCAGCCGAATTCCAGTCACATTTTAGATGGGTACATTTGTTCATAATGGTGGGCACACTTGCCGACCGCAAAACACAATCGGGTAGGGGAGTTTTGAACAAAATTGCACGCTCCCTTGCCTTCTGCAAGTGAAATCGAGAAGGGAGTTATTCTTTACAATGATGGGCCCTCCTTACTAATGCAACTTACACAGGAGTTGGAACAGGAGTTGGAAAAGGAATCCATGCCTACTGCCAGTCAAGGTCGATGTGAGGAGTACTGATGACAATAGCATACACAGACACACCCTTTCTTGATCGCTACAAACCGACATAGATATATATATATATATGTGTGTGTGTGTGTGTGTGTGTGTGTGTGTGTGTATCGACATAAAAAAAGTATATGCATGTTTAAAATATTGCAGACCTTCATTTACAGATTATCTGCTACTAAATGGTACGTCATGTCGACAGACGGATTGTACCAAAAGGCGCCGTATTTAGCGGTCTAAATGGCTAGTCCTATGATATTTTTTTATGTCATCTATTCACGGGTCAGATTGAGAGAGGGGCGGTGAATAAGGTGAAATTTGGGTAAGATTGCCTCACTGTGCATTACGTTTCGAATGATTATGTACAGCTACAAATATAGCATTTGACTCACATATGGCTACTGTGTGGGCCAGTGATTGTGTAGAATTTGATGATTCTATCTTTCCTATAAGTGATTCAAAGTATGAATTATGCGTGTATTGAGTGCAAAATTTACTTACAATCGAGAAATACATCCAAATCTAACGTATAAAGAAGAGAGACACGACAAAATGTCATAGGACGAAAAGTGAACGGAGATTGTGTTATCCGTTTTGTGATAGGACTTACCGTTCAGCCAAGAAATGCCTCTAAACGAAGGTCTGCACCGTCATTAGAATTACCTCGATATATTGATACACTTCGAGGATAAAAAGTGAAAAATTTAATGATCTTGTAAGTTTTCCTTTGATTATAGGCAAAAAGGTGTAATTTTGCCTAATTTCAATTTCCTAACTCGTCTGGCAGATTGTGCTGCAATCTTAATTTTGGGGCAGGGCGGTAAAAATGAGGACTTTCAGGAAACTAAAGTCAAAAAATATGCAGATGGTCATCATTACCCTTTAAACGGACAGCTGTACGAAAATTTCGCCTAATTAGTCAATGTACAGACACGCGGTCGTTACTATTTTATTTGTAAAGATAGATAAGGAATCTACTCCACGTACAACACATTTTGGGGTATGTCCGCTGGATATTGCCTGAAAAACCGACCGCTCATTATATCTCCCTTATTAATACTCCCATCGAAATGATGCAAATGAGAAAGTTTTGGAAATTTATTCCCATTAGGGATGGTATATTTCCATTAATTTCGAATGTGCACATTTTGCGGGAGTGCAAAATCATTGTTTTGGTTTCGAATAAACCCCCAGTAAATTTAGGTATTCAGAAATAATATTGACCATAAATTCTAAATATAAAGTTTGGTAGAAATATATCCAGTAGCTTTCATGTTATAAGAACTCAAACAAACAAACAAACAAACAAACAAACAAACATACAAACCGACGAACCGACAGACACTAAAGCTAAAAAATATGCATATGGTCTTTATTGCACCTGAAACGGATAACTGTAGGGAAATTTCGCAAAAGTAGTCAATGTACAGAGACACCGTCGTTACGATTTTATTTATCTAGATTTAAATTGAGATATCTGATTAGGAAGGCCCATGTGGATTTGTGAGTGTGATGCGAATATCTGATATCCACGGTAAACCTACATTAAATAACTTTCTTTCCTTCCACGTTCCTCTTCTGTTTTCATGTCACTTAAATATTTTCCCTTTCTTTCAATGCAAAACATTTGTCGACTCTTACGTCACATTTGTGCGTTCATTTTCTCTCTATTTAATTCGTTATCTTTCTTTCCGTAATTCGGTCTGTTATTTCATTTCCTCCTATGATTATGTTGCACTTTCTGATTCTTCTTCTACTCATTCTAATTTTAATTTCCTTTTCTATCCTTCTGTCTCTTGTTTGAGTCTTTTTCTTGTGTCTCCTCCTTTCTTCTTGTAACATTTCTTCTGCTAATTTCTATTGTATTTTTCTCAGTCTTCTCTGTTTTGCAAGAGTCTTGATTCTTTCCTCTCCTTCCTCCTTCCTGTGTTCTTGTTATTATTATTATTCTCTTTATCCTTTATTCCTTCGCTGTTATTTTCCTACACGTTGTGATCGATGTTCTATCCCTCCTCATGTGTTCGCTGAGTTGTTTCTGAAGACACGCCCATAATTCTTTATATCTGCATGTTTAGTGCGCCCTTCCTGCGTCCAGCAACGACGTAAATAAAAATTCTCCGACTGCACTATTATCGCTCAGGGTATATTTTCTTGCATAAATTCCAGTTTATGAACTAAATATTGTTATTAATATTACCATATCACACTTATTTTAAAAAACATTACTATTATTCCAGGAATGTCAAAGAGTTTGAAGGCTGATTTTAGGTTGTTTAATTATATGTTATTTCGTACCCTCCCTGCTTTTTTGTCAGCCATTTGTCTTTCAGGCCAATACTTAAGTGGGTTTTTCTTTGTTTCTTTTTTTGAACCTGTAAGTGGGCATTGCTTTGTGATGGCGTGATTTCAATTCCGTCTATTGGATTTTTGTATCTTATTAATATTTAATCTGGGATTTTAAATGAATTCTTCTATTATGTTACTTGTGGAGTGTTTTCATCCATTGAGCATTAATTCATTCATTCATTTTGAGAATTAATTGAAAACAGTGTTCAGCTCCTTAATGGCAATCTGCTGTTTCACTTATTACATGAAGATGTTATGCAGAGGTCATAATCTTATCATCGTGAAGTGATCACAATCTGATATATACTCAAAATTTAGAGATGCTTCATTGGTAATGCGGATTAACATTAGTCTTTCGACCAAATTGTCCACGAAAATTGAACCTTCAGTTTATTCATTAGCTTTAAAACATTTCTCACATTATCATTGATTTTATTGATTCCCTATGTTGAAGGAAATTTGTGTGGTTGCATTAATTTTTCCATCTAATTAAAAGTCTATTTACCCCTTTAATTTGCTTCTCATTTCACATACTACTGATCTTGTTAATTTGTTGTAGAGTATACTGTATCCAGGCCTCTTTATCTTAATTTACATTTTGGGAACCTTCCACCCTGAATTTTAATTACTGAAACAAATGTAAGTAAAACTTAAAATATTTCCTTTGGTGCTATTCTTGTCGCTTGTTTTAAGGGTATGATGTTGTTTCGGGATTCCTTGTGCGGAAACAGTCTGCCAAGATGGTTCTTATTGTTGGTTTTAGTTTGATTGTTGGATAAATTACTAACTTTTTATCAAATACCGCTAGTTCTTATTACTACATTTTAACATAGTTATGGAAATGATCAGTGTACGATGTCCCTCGCGCTGGGTGCCAAAAATTACTTAGGTTTAAGAGAGGGAGAAACATTTCCTTTTAGATTACACGTTTTATATATATATGATTATATTATTCGTTTTTAACCACATATTTTGTGATTGAGATGTTGAGATCTGAACGGACTATTTGCTCGGTTTTGTTTTTGTGGGA